>NC_142063.1:139111353-139413575 GCF_059756535.1 Pantherophis guttatus
TGAAGGATTGGATTAGGAAACTAAAAGAAAATCAGATATATAAATGGGAAGACTGGAAGAACAAGATAAAGAATATAACACAACTAAAGAACGTTTTAGTGGATGTTAAAGTAAATTGGTTGAATTTAATACAATTAGAGAAATGGATAAAAGTGGAAGAAAGATTAGAGGAGAAAGATAGACAGTTGACAAAATTTGAAATGATTATAAAAGAATGTGAGGTGAATGAAGAATATATAGGAAAAGGAAGAATTGGGAAAATATATAGAATATGAATTGAATTAGAAGAGCAGGCAAAAGGTTTAAAATTAATTTGAGAATCAGATTTAGGAGAAATAAATGACAACAATTGGAAAAACATTTGGAATAGAAGAGTATATAAGAATATGTCAGTTAGAATTAAGGAAAATGGATATAAAGTGATATGGAGGTGGTATTTAACACCACCTAAACTAAATCAAATAGATGGTAAATATACAAATATATGTTGGAGGTGCAAGAAAGAGGTTGGAACTTATAAACACATGTGGTGGGATTGTGATAATGCACAAAAAATATGGGACATGGTGTTTAGAGAAATTAGAGCATTATTGAATGTAAATGTCACAGAGAATTGCATTATTGTTGCTGGTGGAACAACGGGATATAAATGAAACAAAAAAAGAAATGACTGTAAATTTGATAATGGCAGCGAGATAAGTGATGGCTAAGTACTGGGGACAAAATTGGGATATTCAAAGAAATGAATGGTACAATGAAATTTGGAACATGGCAACAAACGATAAATTAACAACAGAAATTAATTTTTAAAAAGGGATGATTAAAACAAACAATTATAATGAAATATGGGGGGATTTTATAAAATCAGTGTTGGTGGAAGGCAAAAGGAATAAACCTACTCAAGAATATATGCTGTTTGGAGGGGATAAGGGCACATTCAGAATATATTGTATATTTTTTAGCTGTTAATAGAAGAAGAAATATAAGGGGGGGAAATGGTCTCCAGGGGTGGGGGTGCACTGTATTTGATTTTTTCTTCTTTTTTGTATTTAGATGTGTATGTCTATGTTTGTATTGTTTGCATTACTTGTATTTAAAATAAATTTTAAAAATGTTCAAAAAAATGCTTCCTTTCTCTTTGATGAAAATGTGTTTTTTGAGTTGGCTCTTGTGAACAGGCAGGTGTCGGTCTCTTTAAGCACAGACCTCTCCTCTGCCCAGAATGATTTAGGACTTTATTGCCGAGCTTGTAATTTCTTTATAGGCCTTATAGATCATCTTTCTAAATCTGTGGTGCGGGAAAAGAACTTTTGTTCCTGGACAAAGGGACCTGGGAAAGGGGCACTGTTTTGCTCCTCACAGGTGATGGGGTATGTACAAAGAATTTACTAGATAATGGCTTCCCGGTCTTCAGAACAGATGGTGATGGCCCTGTTGCTAGGATAAGGCCTAAAGAATTTAGTTTTTAATTCCATGTTATTGGTCTCAGCCCCATGAATATCCCTGGGTTTCCTGAGGCAAAAACAGGGGGAAAAAATACCCAGACAAGAAAAGCAACCCACAGACGGAGAGAGCCAAAGAGAGACCAAGGAAGGAGGCAGATTGGTCAATAGAAGCTGTATGGAAAATGTCGGCTCAGCTATCTGCAGTTCACCTGGATCTAAAGGCAGGCAGGCAGGCAAGAAAAATTAGTTTGGCAGCACAGCCGGGACTTTAGTGTTACGGACACCACAGAGAAAAAAAAGTATTCCTCCTCATTGAAAGGTGATGGCCTCCCTTATTGAAGATAAACCTGTTCCTGAAGATTCTGGTTCTCCCAAGAATAAGTTTGCAACAACAGCAACCCACATTTCAAATGCATTCAGAAAAAAGGCAGGTGTCCCAAGTGTGAGTCTGCCTTTGTATGGGTGTATGGTCTTCTTAAAACGGAACATGGCTTATTGCATAGATGTATCCCTATGGGATATATATTGTATATGTGTGTAGGGGGTGGGGGTGTATGAATTTATATTGGGAGTAGGAAAAAAAGATAGTTAAAAGGCCTGGATCATTGGGAAAATTGCATTTTATTATTTGATCATTCATCTTCTTCCCAAACCTTGCATGTTCAGCCTTTTATTTACAAGAAAGTCACTCGGTTGCCATTCATTACAAATAGCAGTAAACAGGGCTGAGCTGCCTTTTCTAAGAATATTGTTTGCTATGAATAAAGTCCCAAACTGTTGTAGCTTTTCATACAGAACATTACTTTTATTTCTGCATCACTTTTCCATCTCTCTCTCTCCCTGTCCCATTCTCCCTCACTCTCTCCCATTCTCTCTCACACACACTCTCTCACACACACAGAGAAATCTTTTCTTTTTTTATTCTTTTGACACCCTTGAATTCAGTTGACTTCTGTTGAATGATTCTAGGCAGGCATCTCAGCAGCATTAAAAAAAGTGGTTTCCAGAGCCCTTTCCCTGGATGCCTTCTTGATTTCCAGTCTTACCAACAGCCACTTGGTGATTACCAAGTGGTACCCCATTCAAAAGCTAACCAGAAACTACTCCTGCTCAGTTTAGGTCAGCTAGGAACTGTCCCCTCTTTTTGCTTTCCAATTTTAGAAATTCTCAAAGAAATTCTCAAATAAAGTTAGTTGTTGAGATTGTTGATTAGCATGACTGCCATGTCTGGGCAGCAAAAATGGGGATGACCATTAGATGGCAGCAGTTACCATCTTCTTGTGTCTCTGCTGACAAAGATTTTTGCAGCCCTTACACACCAACCCTCACATGGTTGAACAATTATGGTACTCCATCAGAATTTTAAACAGCAGAAGTAATGATTTCATGCAAGATTATTTCTGGGTAATCATATAATCATTTGGACAATTTAAAACTATTGTCTTGCTGTTCAGGTTTTTTTTTTTTTTTAAACTTACATTATCAGATATTTCTACTACATGGCATGATACAATATACTCTGAACATGATAGCAAATACTATGGCCTGCTTTCATTTATCAATTAGTTAGGATGTCATTAAATTAGCACTGTAATTCCTAGTATGGCCCCCAGGCACCAATATACATTGCCGTTAACGCCTCTGAAGTTCCTGGCTCCACCTGACTTTTTATGACCCACAAACATACTTTTAATTAAAACATAGGAATCTGGAACATTGTAAAGCAAGTCACTAGCCTCTAACATCCACTTTATTTCCAAGCTTGTGGCTCCTGAGCTTTCTTGGAAAATAACAATGATCAGCAGCTATAAAGCATTGCTTTGCTTAAAAATAATAACACTTTACTTAACAATATTACACTTGCTCAGCATAGGAACATAGATAAACACATAAAGGGACAAGTATGGTTTATCTGGTGACATCTCCTCTTGCCTGCTTTGACGAAGAGGGTTTCAGAATTATAAATGGGTCCACCAGCCCTCAAAGTTTCAGTATTTCTGAATTTTGATTACAAACAGTCTAATGTAGCAAACCTTCCAACCTATTTTCTAATGAAATATTAGCCCCAGGCAAGTATTTTCCTGATTATGTAATGGCTTCCCTCCCCCCTTCTGTATTGGAATATTTTAATTGATTGTAGCTTTTCAATGTTGTTTTTATATGTACTATTTGCTGCCCAGAATTATGTATTCAACTATATACCGATATAACTATATTTTATACATTTTTAAAATAAATAAATAGGTTGAAGGAATTGCATTTTCATTATCTCTGAAGCTCATCTTCAGATTTCAAGACATCTGGCATGTTTTGCTTAGAACCCAGAGAAGACTTCTTGTGATCAAGAAGTATTTCTTTATGGCAAATAATATGATCTGTGCATAATTCTATATAGTCTATGCTAATTGAGGTAACTTATCTCAGTGTAGATATTGCAAGGAAGAGGCTTAATTAAAAAAAATAACAACAAAAAACAATGTTAAAATGTAGGGGTTGGAAGGGATCCTGGAGATCATTTAGCCTATCCTTACCCATTGCCCAGTGCAGGAATCGCCCATGACAATATTCATCACAGATAGTCATTTAGCCTCTGTTTTAACATGTCCATCGTAGGAGAGCCTATCATATTCAGAGGCAATTTGGTCCTTTCAGGGTACTTGCTTTTAAGTTTTCCTCAGTGGTGGAATTCATATTTTTTTACTACTGGTTCTGTGGGCGTGGCTTGGTGGGCATGGTGTGGCTTGCAGGGGAAGGATACTGCAAAATCCCCATTCCCTCCCCACTCCTGGGGGAAGGATTTTGCCAAATCTCCATTCCCTCCGCACTCCAGGGGAAGGATACTGCAAAATCCCCATTCCCTCCCCACTCCTAGGGGAAGGATTTTGCCAAATCTCCATTCCCTCCGCACTCCAGGGGAAGGATACTGCAAAATCCCCATTCTCTCCCCACTCCTGAGAGAAGGATATTGTAAAATCTCCATTCTCACTCCACTCTGGGGCCAGCCAGAGGTGGTATTTGCCGGTTCTCCGAACTACTCAAAATTTCCGCTACTGGTTCTCCAGAACCTGTCAGAACCTGCTGAATAGCACCCCTGGTTTTCCTGATATCCACTCAATTATACCTCCTTATAATGTAAACCCATTGTTTCCTCTCCTGTCTTCTGGAACTATTCTAAACTCTAAACAATTCTTCTGTGTTTTCTATATGAAATCCTTTAAGGTGCTTTAAGACAACTATTGTATCTCCCCCTCAATTTTTGCCAAGATAAACATAGCCAATGCTTCCAACTGTTCTGCATATGTTTTCTAGTCTAAGTCTTTAATCATCGCCTTTGTTCTCCTCTGGACATGCTTCATTTGTCAATGTCCTTCTTAAAATGTAGTGCTGGATTCAGTATTCTAGGTGCAGTCTGACCAACACAGAATAGAGAAGAACAATGACGTCTCTTGAACTTAACATTATACTTTTGTTGATACAACCTAGATCTACGTTTTTGGAGTAACACAATCTTGACTTATGTTTAAGTGATGATCCACAATGACACCCAGATCCTTTTCACATGTTCTGTATGTTGTCTTGTATGGTCCTTTCCATATTGTACTCAGGTTTTTCCTACAAAAAATGTAGGCACTTGAATTATCGCTATTGAAATTCATCATATTTTTTTTTATTGTTCCCACCTTTTGAGATCCACCTGAATCTTGATATTGTCCCAAAGGTAGATTTTCAAAAGGCAAATGGACTTCCTTTGTTTTGCTTAAAGACGTTTCGCTTTTCATCCAAGAAGCTTCAGAACTGAAGAAGCTTCAAGCAAAATTTGAAAAAAAAAACAAAAAATTGTTGCATTTTGGAAAAAAAGCACCTTTGGGAGAACCTTCAGTGGCTTAATAGTCAGAGAAAGAAACTTAGGAAGGACTTTCCGTAATTGATCAAGCAGACAAAAGTGGCAATGGGGAGTTTGTATTTTCAGATTTGCAAGTTTAATGTTAGCCCTCCCAGGTAAACCAATCCAAAGTTTTTCGCGCGCTGATCTTGTAATCTTTAATGTGTTAAATACAAAGCAATCCTCAATGAGTTCAATTGTGCTTATTCCCAAATGTTTATGGGATTCACTAATCTATGCAGAAAGGCATGAATAGGATTGCACCAATTGTGAACTACTCAGAATCCTTTCAAGGTCCTTCTTAGGAAAGCACCGTATTTCATTTGGACTAACTTTCAAAACCCCTTTATAAAAATTCCATTTTGGAATGCTAATACATTATATTATTCATTTTCTGTTCCACTTGTTTTCAAAGGAAAAGCACTCTGCTAAGGAACACTGTCAGGACAGGAGCCAGTATTAATAATTCTAAATTTATCCAACCTTTCTACACCCTCTTTATATGTTTTTCTTAAGGTACACCTACTGTACACCTTAATTTTCATTACTTCAATTTTTTCCCCTCCCACATTAAAACAAAAGTTGCCAATGGCACCACTACTTCCCATGCAATGAAGGAGATATTTGTCTTCCACCGATTTTATTCCTTAAATTTCTCATTCATCTTGAAAGTTTCACACACTTGGCATTTTAATTCTTTAAATGGAATGACAGGCACTCTTTTCCCAAGCTTGGCCTCAATTCTAAAGACTTATAATTACTATTTTTAATTGATGGAATCAAACTTGGCCCTACTTTGTAGCCTTTGCAGAAAACATACAATAGTTGTTTGGCCAGAAGTACACATTGGTATTAGGCTATTGTTGGGCCAAATTAACTTAGGTGCTCTTGAGGACAACTCAAGAACTGCAAAGACAGATACTGAGGGTCTGGAACAAAACTGGCAGGAGAAATGCAGAACAAAGCAAAATAAAAGGCAAAGAGGAGAACATCAATGTGCTTGAGAAAAATTTATTCTGCCCAGTGGCCAAGCGGACAGCACATACTATAATTCTTGTTCAAAGACTGCCAAGCTACCCACCACTCTAATATTTCTTCTCTATTCTTCCATTTCTGTATATTTTCTCTTTCTCCCTTCCACACACAAAGTTGCTGTTCTGAC
Source organism: Pantherophis guttatus (assembly GCF_059756535.1). Classification (NCBI taxonomy): domain Eukaryota; kingdom Metazoa; phylum Chordata; class Lepidosauria; order Squamata; family Colubridae; genus Pantherophis; species Pantherophis guttatus. The sequence continues at coordinate 139,117,844 of NC_142063.1, forward strand.
CTTGGTCCCAGGGTTGGGTTCTACTTACCTTTATTACCGGTTCGCATCGAGCCCACACATGTGCATTCTTCTGCGCATGCGCAGAAGCTTCTGCTCATGCACAGATCACTTCTGATGATGTCCTGGTCAGTGGGCGGAGTCTCCCACCGGTTTTACTACTGGTTCTGTAGAACCGGTCCGAACCTGCTAGGCTTCCTTAACAAGCAGGAGTTAGGAATTGGTCCTCTTTTATTTACACAACTGTGAATTACTTTCATTCACAGTCAACAAGGTTTGTCCAAACAGTTTTGCAAAGGAATATTTCTCAACACACCTTATCTCGTTTGGCAAGCTGTCACGTAACTTGTTTCTAACCGCAGTGCAAGGCAAAACCCAACACAGAGTCTCTTAGAGTCACGGAACGAAGGAATTGTTTCCCGCAAAAGCCCACTTCCTGTTTGCTCTTCTTTTATTTCCTATGGGAGGGGCCAATCACCTCCAAGGTATGGCTTTACTCCCGAGTCGACCCTGCTTTCTGAGTTGTTCTTGTCTTCTGGCAGCTCTGTGCATGCACACACTGGGAATGGGCTCCAGCTGTTCCTCTGCCTCACTGCTTTTTAACTCCCTCTCTGCCTGTGATGCAGAGCCCTTGTCCGAGCTTTCCTCAGCCCCCAGGACTGGTCAAAGTTCCTCCCCAACCTCCTCACTGTCCGATTCCGCTGCCAGCTCCATTGGCTGCCAGCGGGCCACAACAGTTGCTTCCTATACAAGTAGTCCTCAACTTACAACGGTTCATTTAATTACTGTTTGAAGTTATACCAGCACTGAAAATAGTGATTTATGACTGTTTTTCACACTGACGACTGTAGCAGCCCCATGGTCATGTGCCAAAAATTCAGATGCTTGGCAATTGACTTGTGTTTATGACAGTTGCATTGTCCTGAGATCATGAAATTATCTTTTGCAGCCTTCTGACAAGCAAAGTCAATGGGGAAGCCAGATTCACTTGACAGCCATGTTATTAACTGAACAACTGCAGTGACTTAACTGTGGGAAGAAAGGTCATGAAATAGGGCAAAATTCACTTAACCACTGTCTCACTTTGCAACATAAATTTGGGCTCAATTGTGGTCGTACATTGAAGACTATCTGTACATGACTTCTATTTTGTTGAATTGAGACCAGTGAGGCATAGCTCATTTTTGGAACAAGAAAATTGGGAATGTTGAAACGGAAAACTCAGGATTGGCTTTATCTATTGTAGCACCTTAGGGAAAATCACATTCTGGCACTCCTGATGGTTTGGCTAAAAAGGATTTTCTTCATAATTTCAAAACAAGGTGCCCTCTTGATTCCATTTTCTTCAAGGTTTAGAACTTTACTCTTACAGTTTTCAGCCTTCGGTATTTTTTTTTTTTTTCACACATTTACTTGTGATCCATAGTAAATAATGTTAACTACACTAGCACCTGCACTAGCTAGCAACTACACTAGCAATCATATGGCAACGATTCTGTGAAATTATATTTAATTCTTGATCTGTCATTACTGCTTTTCCACGTGTAATTTTGATAAGCTGATAATCACATGACTGGCCCACTTAATACTTTCCTATCAGACTTTGTCTTGTTTCAGTAATATCAACAGGTTCCTGAGGTCCATAGTTGTAATAAAAATTTCTTTTTTTCTTGTGACTTGCAACATCTGCTTAGTACAAGACACTGTTCACTACCATTTGACCAACTTTGTGAGTAAATGCTTTCAAAAAGCATAAAAAGAAAAAAAAACTTTTAAAAATATTTTTTATTAAAACTTGTAAACAAGTAGATAAAAAACTAACACAAACTAATAGGTAGTTAGCAGAGAAAAAAGAAAAAAAGAAAGAAATCAAAGAAAAAGCAAAAAGAGAAAAAGTTAAGAAATATAGAAAAGAAAGAAAAAAGTATAAAGTGGCTTCCAATATTCTTCCCAGCAGTTATAAATACAAATATATTTTAATGTTTCTCTCTAAAGTTACTTCGTATTACTTTTCTTTCTATAACCTATCCTATCTAATCATCAAACCATAAGTTCATTTTCTTTAATTTGTCCCAAAAAGTCCATAAGAGGCTTTTAGTCAAGGAAAAAAAAAAGGTCTAAAGCAATAAGGAAAGATTTTATACTCATATTGGAAGAATTTTCATATACTTTATGGAAGTAATATTTGGAAGCCTTTTCGATTTTAAAATTTGCCGCCTTAGTAACTATTGGCTAGGCCTGGAATCAGCCCTGTAACAATGCCCATAATGAAAACAATTGAAATTAATCATTAGGATTCTAAGATCTGTCCATCACTATTTCTCCCTTCTGCATTTCATTCTTCTGTTTCATTCCACTTTCTTCTTTGTATACCCTTCCTTTGTATATAATATCTTCTTCTTCTTAGCCACATCATCCCTTTCTTCTCTGGTTTTACTGCATGATAGCTGTTTGTATAGATATTAATGGAAATATTACAACGTATTGAATACAACGTATTGAAGACAAAAAAAAATTCTGCACAATATGCTATCTTATAAAATACTAGGGTGCTCCCTCCCCAATAATTATTAATACTGGATAGCGGTCATTATTCTAATTTTTTAAAACAGGCAGTTTATGATTTATTATGTTATTCTGTAGTTTAAGGCCCTGCCTAATCTTTTCTGCTTTGTATCCTAGAAACATCTGAATTGTGTTTGGTTTGGGAGTTGAGAAAAGGCTTTCTCAGTCACTGTCCTCGGGCTTCAGAATTCCCTTGGTGAAGAAATTCACTTTTCCCCTCTTTGATTGTGTTCCACTATCATGTACAAATCTTTCTCTTCCGGCAAGCAATCAGCCTTCTGAATTGCTGGCTTTTAACTTCTTGGCTGAAATACTTTCTGAACTTTTTTTTTTTTTTTTTTTTTTGAGGCTTTAACTGGCTTATGCCCTTCTTTTCCCTCCTCTCCTTTAAAACATTTATTTCTCCTTTTAACTTTTTGGTACTGGGATGGTTGAATAGTTTAACTTGTGCTGTTAAGACAGATATAAGGTAGAAGAAAAATATTTTAAATGATTACTTCATTTTTTATTATATGAAGCCTGAAAAGTACAGATGAAAATTCATTCAAAGTCTATTGTTGTCATCCGTATCAGGGGTGAAATGCTCCCGGTTCAGACTGGATCACCCGATGGCGGTAGCGATGGTGGCGGGTGGTTCGGAGAACCGGTAGCAAAAATCCCTGCCCACCCCCCATGCCTAGCTGAGCTGTGCGATCATCAGAGGCTTTTTGTTTACTTTTAAAAGCATTTTTTCTACAACCTCTTCGGCCGAAGATCCCAGCTGAGTTGCCTGATCATCAGAGGCTTTTTTTTCTTTTAAAAGCAAAAAAAAAAAAATGCTTTTAAAAGAAAACAAAAGCCTCTGACGATCAGGCAACTCAGCTGGGATCGTCAGAGCCTTTTAAAAGCATTTTTTACAACCTCTTCGACCAAAGAGATTGTAGAAAAAATGCTTTTAAAAGTAAAAAAAAAAAAAGTTGGCCACGCCCACCCAGTCGCATTAGCCTCCCCCACCAAGCCATGCCCACAGAACTGATAGTAACAAATTCTACATTTCACCACTGCTCCGTATAGTTAATATACATTATGAGAAACAGTGGTGAATTAAGAGCCTTGATAGTACAGTGGTCTAAGCACCCTGTTATTAACACAGCTGCCTGCAATTACTGCTGGTTCGAATCTCTCCAAGGCTCAAGGTTGACTCAGCCTTCCATCCTTTCTAAGGTAGGTAAATTGAGGACCCAGTTTGTGGGGGCAATAAGCTGACTTTGTATAAATATACAAAAGTATGAAGGCTATTGCTTAATGCATTGTAAGCCGCTCTGAGTCTCCGGAGAAGGGCGGCATATAAATCAAATTAAAAAAAAAAAGTGGTGAAACATAATCCTAGGACTGTGATGGTGAACCTATGGCACGTGTGCCAGAGGTGGCACGCAGAACCCTCTCTGGTGGCACGCACGCCATTGCCCCAGGTCAGATCTCCGTGGCGTTTCTTTCATGAGTTTCTGTTTCCCTGCAAATGATGAAACTCACGAAAGAAAAAGATCTTACCACTTGCCACGCTGCTGGTTTTGGGATGCCATGCCTTCCGCTGGCCAGCTGGTCTTTGGGTCTCTGCTGTGCATGCATGCATGTCTGCCCATGCACATGTGCATATCTATGCACATGTGCATTTGTGTACTCACACACCTTTCAGTTTGGGCATGTGCGCACATGCGCAGTTTGGGCACTGAGTGTCCAAAAGGTCATCAACACTGCCGTAGGACCACACGCAGCTCTGAAAACCTTAGGTGCTATCTCAGAGACCTCCAAAAGTAACTAGCAAAGGGTGGTTTTTATGACATAAAAAGGGAAATTATTAAACATATGATTAGAGAGGAACTATATGAACTTCTTTTAATTTACTTAAATTTAAGTGTAAGTGAAAATAAATCTCAAGTGTTGGTTTTCCACTAATGCCACTTGGTACTTTTGTAAGCATGGCACCTGATAGGGTTCATAGCCTGCCAGAATTTATGCTTCAAACAGATCAATTTTACAAAAGGTTGGGACTCAGGAATATTACACCGGGAAGGCCATCATTATGGTTGATTAGGCTTTTAACAGACACACAGACACAAATACACACATAAAACAACAGTATGTTTGGTGCCCATGTCCTGATCTTAATGTAGTGAAATAATCTTAGGAAGTTACTATGTGTTGCAAAGCATGAATGTAAATATGAAAGAAAAAAAAAGAATCTGATACATAAGGTAAAGGTAAAGGTTCCCCCACACATGTGTGCTACTCGTTTCCGGCTCTAGGGGCGGTGCTCATCTCTGTTTCTAAGCCAAAGAGCCAGCACTGTCTGAAGACGTCTCCGTGGTCATGTGGCCAGCATGACTAAACGCCAAAAGCGCACGGAACACTGTTACCTTCCCATCAAAGGTGGTCCCTATTTTTCTACTTGCATTTTTTACGTGCTTTCGAACTGCTAGGTTGGCAGAAGCTGGGACAAGTAACGGGAGCTCACTCTGTTATGCAGCACTAGGGATTCGAACTGCCGAACTGCCGACCTTCTGATTGACAAGTTCAGCATCTTAGCCACTGAGCCACCACATCTCCCAATCTGATACATACTATGGAGCAAAGTCTAAATATCTAGAGTTCTAGTAGAACGTTCATAATCATTCAGGTACTAGATCTTGCCAGGAACTTGATACATCTTCTCTTTTACTGCATGATTGGGGTTACAGAAGCAAGAAGAGTCCTTGCATCTGTAAGTCCTGGCACACCATATTGGAAGGCTGCAAAAAGGCTCTATGTTCCTGATCTTAAGGAGGGCAGTGCTACTCTGAAAAGGGTGGTAAAACATGTGATAATGGTTAATTAAACTAATTTTGCACTTCCCCTTACTAATTAGTTTCAGTCTCCATATATTGTGTGGCTCCAACTTTCCAAATCAGCGAAAAGTTCTAGGGATAGTGCTTACCTGGGCTTGAAAAGAGAGATGACTAGAAAATTACAATGTTCTGTTACATACAAATAATACAATAAAATACAACTGATGTTGACGAGCGGCCTATATGCAGTGAAATGCTCTGTCTCAAATCCTGAGAGAAGTATCTCAGATCCAGGCAGCAATAAGGTCCCAGCATCACTTGGGACCTCCTAGATTCTCTGTCCCACTTGATCATGATTATATAAGTATTTAATTAAAATAGAAACCAAATAAATACTGGAATGCTTCCAAGGAAGGGATTGTGCTTATGGACCCTGAAGAACTGTCTATATTTTTATGCAGTAGGAGACTGGCAACATGTGAACTGGGTCCAGGTTCCTGCTGGCTCCTTGGGCAGTTGAGTAGGGTCTGAACGGAGGGATGGTAATTGTTTCCTTCTGGGAGATGTGATACCACTTGCCTTTAAACAAGCAATGATTTAATCCCTCAAAGAATTCATCTGTTGCATGAAATCCAAGTGTATTTTACTACCCTAAGGGCAAAGGTCTTCTGGGCCCAATTCAGGCTGGTGATTTTTTAACTATAACTATAACTATTTTTAACTATAAAGTCATGCATGGCATAGCACTAGGATATATTAGGGATCACTTTACCATGATTCTGCCTGTCTGTTTAAAATACTAAGAGTCTCTGTCCATGTGATTCTGTTCATATAGTCTTATAATTTTATTTTATTGTAGTAAAACATTCCACCTTTATTTATTTTTTAAATAAATAACTCAAGGTGGCGAACATATGCAATACTGCTTCCTCCCTCTATTTTCCCCAAAACAGCAACCCTATGGGATGAGTTGTGTTGAGAGAGAGTGACTGGGCCAAAATCACTTAGCTGGCTTTCAGGCTAAAGTAGAATTGGTTTATCTAGTTGGGTTTTCTGTCTGATTTGCCTGGGAGGGCTAACATCAATCTTGCAAGTCTGAAAGTACAAACTCCCCACTGCCATTTTTGACTGCTTGATCCATTAGGGCAGGTCCTTCCTAAGTTTCTTTCTCTGATTGTTAAGTCACTGAGGGTTCTCCCAAAGGTGCTTTTAGGTGGTTTTTATTTTGCTTGAAGATGTTTTTTTTTTTAATTTGATTTATATGCTGCCCTTCTCCAGAGACTCAGGGCGGCTTACAATGTGTTAAGCAATAGCCTTCATACTTTTGTATATTTATACAAAGTCAGCTTATTGCCCCCACAAACTGGGTCCTCAATTTACCTACCTTAGAAAGGATGGAAGGCTGAGTCAACCTTGAGCCTGGTGAGATTCGAATTTACAGTAATTGCAGATTATTTCTCACCCAAGAAACTTCTTCAGTTCTGAAGCTTCTTGGATGAGAAGCGAACTGAAGAAGCTTCTTGGATGAGAAGTGAAATGTCTTCAAGCAAAATAAAGGAAGTCCAGTTCTTTCTGAAAAATTATCTTTGGGACAACCATGACCTGGATGACTGAGAATCTCCATAGACACTGGGGGTTCCTACCTGGCTTCTCTGATTGTTTCCTAGGCATCATCTTTTTCTCTTATCGCCAAGGCCATCCACACATTCCATTATACCTCCTGGCCTGAACGTCCAATAAAAATAGACAGATCTTTAGAATCCTACAAGGGTGAAGTCATCTCTGAAAGTATGTGTTCCACAAGGAATGCCAAGGCTGCCACAAAGAAGGCACATCTGAATGCAATCAGAAGATGTGTGTTTTACTAAGGGCATTTGGAGCATGCCCTTTCTGCTGTATCTGGCGAAGTGAGCAGAGACAATGAGAAAAAAATGAAGCAATAGAACTGAGCATTAGAGACGTGCAAGTGATTGGCTAGAACAGCAGGATCTCTTGTTCTCGTTACATTTGCAGGTTCCATTTGTCCCATTTTGTGTAACGGAATCCTTATAGATTTAGTTGTCTTTTTGATTTCATCAGCTGGCTGTGGAGCAAACATTTTTTTTTTTTTTTGGTGACTGAAATAGAGAAATCATATTTCAAAAGATTTCTACGTTTATTCATTAAACAGGAATTCTGTACAGCATATTTATAGAAACAGAAGAGCTAGGCCTTAATTTTCATTCCTAAGAAGGAAAGAGACGTAGCTCACCAAATAAACCTTAGATAAAAGGAAACATACATTTTTCTTGTACATTTGATGATATTCCAACACATTTGCCACAGATTTCTTTCTCTCTAAAGGGAAGATCTTAATATATTTAGTGTTCTGATATCTCTTCAGTAGTTAGAAATGTTGCAGAAAGTGGTTATTAATAAATCATTAAAGGCTCTCATCACATCTAGCAGCCTGGCTTCTACACTGTGTCTGTGTTTTTTTTTCTCTTTTGCTCTACAGAAATTCTTTCTAACAAAACCCACAAAAAGAACTGTTATAATGGACTAGCCTTCAAAAATGAAGAAAAATGTACTCCTCAGTTATATTCTATTTTAATGCTCTCCACCCCGCCTCAATTTCTTGTTGCTCAGAATATGTAACATCTTGCATTAACAGCTAAGTTAATCTTACATTAAGATTTGATCTTTATCAAAATCTGTGGCAATAACTCTCATAATTAGGACTTGGCCTGTCAATCTGTTAAAGAAGTTTTATGGTATCATCTTTTAATGATTATTTTATTTAGCGATTAATTAATTGGCTAAAAGTTGTACATTGTTTCTGTCCAGTAAATTTATATTAAATGTTCCCAAGGATAGTCTCTTCTTTTTTTTCATCTTTAAGTTTGAGATCATTAGAATTTTTTTGCTTGCTGAGTAATCTTCAACATAGTAAAGTTGGATATTTTCCTCTCTCTCTCCCCCCCCCACCCCAATTTTTTAATACATGGAACACCTGACAAGGAAGAAACAGTACAATTCTGAATGCTGCTATGGGACAATCCAGAGGTGAAATGCTACCGGTTCACACCGGTTCAGGCTAACCGGTAGTGGCAGTGGCGGATGGTTCGGAGAACCGGTAGCGGCAGCAACGTGAGGCTCCGCCCACCTGCCCGGATGTCGTTACTTCCTGGTTTTAAGTGTGCACTTCCAAATTGGTAGGGAAGGTAAGTACTACTATTGCGAACCGGTAGTAAAGGTAAGTAGAACCCACCCCTGGCTGCATGGTTTTGGATTGTAACATCTGGCACCCACTTATTGCCAAGCAGTTTATTGCAAGGAGAAGAAATTGAAGTTTTGGTTAACGTTTGGCAAAACCTACCTGATAATGAAAAATCCAGCAAACGTGAAGACACCAGACAACTAAAGATCAATTACCTGCTTACCAACAACTTTCAAATTGTTTATACGTTTCCAGTCCAATAGCATCTAGTTGAAAACAAGTTCTTTCCACCCTGAGCAGAAAGGAAGCTGCCTAAATGGCAGAGGAACAAAAGGTCAACTTCTAAGTGAAAAGATTATTTTGGAAAATTGCAAGAGAAAGAAAACCAATTGAATGTAGCTTGGATTGATTACCAGAAGGCATTCCACTCCTTGTCACACAAATGAATAATCAAGTGCATAGAAACAACAGGAATCAGTAGAGACATCAGAAGATTTCTGCAAAGATAAATGGCACAATGGAAGACAAGGTTGCTGGTCAATGGTGATCAACTGAGAGAGGTTAATATCAAGAAAGGAGTCTGTTAAGGAAACTCACTGTCTCCACTACTGTTTGTCATTGCATGGATTCTTCTGTGAACAATACTGAATAACTCACGCCATGGGTATCAAACATCAAAAACGTCTGCTAGGCTATCCCACCTCCTATACATGGATGATCCGAAGTTGTATGGAAAAAACACCATCAGAAATAGGACTGTTGCTCAACATTGCCCATATATTTATTATTTATTTATTTATTAATTCAACTTGTATGCCGCCTTTTTCCGAAGACTCAAGGCGGCTTACAATGCAATTAAAAACCATATATAAAAACATTAAAAAATAAAACATTAAAAACATATAGCCAGTCAAGATACTGCAATGGAGTTTGGACTGGACAAAGGTGCTATTCTCACCATCAATAATGGAAAATAGGGAAAACTGAAAGAATCAAGATCTGGCTGACTGTGTGACAAACCATAATAATAATACTAATGGCTTGTGCATTGCCTAGTTCACAGCCTTCTCTCTGTGCTCTTTTTGATAGCTGGTTCTTGGGCTGATCAGTCTAGTAGTCATTTCTAAAGTAATAAAGATGTGCACTCTGCTCCTCGTCATAAAAGAAACAAGCCTTTTCTCCTTTACCTCAGAAGGGGATGAGACAAAGAACCAGAATTTTATCTCTGTAATTTGCCTGTATTCAGGTTTCTCATTTGTATTCTCATCTGTGAACTGTTCAAACTTGTGACAATGTTGAATAAGTGGTATTTACAAATGGTCCTTGGAGTTTGAGTTGATGCAGTATCTTCCTGTGTCATATGGCTGCCATCTGCAACCTTTCCTGCTGGTTTCTGCCAAGCAAAGTCAGTAGGAAAGGTGACAGGAAGTAGAGAACTTGCTGGAAGTTAGTCATTAATTCTTCGTAATCTCCTTTATTATAATTTTCACTAACCAGAGCTATGAAAGGATGCATGGCTTCTAATACAGGTCAGAACTGTCCGATTTTCTCATATGGACACAATGTTTATATGGACAAATATACAAATCCAGATGTAATAAAATGGTGTATTCTTCTGTCTCTGAGTTGAATATACTCCACCCCAGCATTTCTATCTCCACTGGTCAATTTAAGGGATGGGAAGTAAGGCCTTTGGTGTACAGAATGAGGGATTATAGATTTCATAGAGGCTTCTGGTCTATTTTTAGTTCCATAATTTAAAGACCTTATCCTCTAGAAAACTGTTCAAAAATAATAACAAAGAAGCTGTAAGAAAAGAAGAAGTAGTGGGATATGTCATCCACCATGATGAAATCCCAGGTGGCTAGTCCATGCAGTTGAGCTCTGTCTCAAAGTACAGGGGCAGTGGTGGGTTCCTCCTGGTTCGGCCTGGTTCAGCCGAGCCAGTAGCAGTGACGATATGATGTCACCGAACTGGTTCTCTTTGTTCGGGAGCTGGGCCCTCACGCCCCCCGCCCCCCACCCCCATTATTCTTACCTTTTATTTGGCCCCACCCCCAATCTATTGCTGCCTCCCGAGTCCCAGCTGATCGGCTAGAAGGAAAAAAACTGTTAAAACTCTTGTCACGGGGCTTCAAAGGGCCGCCCTACAGCTGATCAGTGTTAAAAGGCAGTGTAGTGGTAGACCGGTGCCTCCAAAAATAAATGGGTAGATCGGTGCCTCCAAAACAAATGAGTAGACCAGTACAGCTCTGCAAGCAGTTAAAAGCCTGGTAGACCAGTACCTCTGCTAAATCCTAAAGAATTGTCACATGACCATCAAGCCATGCCTACAAAATAAGCCATGCCCACAGAACCGGTAGTAAAAAATTTTAGAATCCACCCCTGTATAGGGGAGTATGAAAAATATCTGGGATCATCACCAAACTCCATGAGAGAGAGAAAAACATCTTCAGTATGGCAGCTTTTGATCCATGGCATTGAATTGGGGCATTCTCCTTAATAATTGCAGTATCTGTTTTCTGTTTCCAAGCGCAAGGTGAAAAAGGAAAGAAAATAAGAACTATCTTACGTCAGTTCCAGCCGAGTGAGTTTGAAGTAAGGAATAATTCTGGTACATCCTTCATGAAATATGTCCTATGTGATATTATGACATCTATACTTTCAAACTGGGCCAACAGATGGTTAAGATGCTATGTAGTCTTACTTAGGATGAAGATGGGCTTGCAGAATATCTCTGCATCGTGGTTTCTATTAACCCACATTTGTTGAAAAGTTCACAGTTGGCTACATGCAAATAGCGCTCTAAATCATAAAACAATGGCTGGGTTCAATGCATCTGCTATCCTAAAACTAAATGAGCCACAGTACAGCTTAGCATCATGCATGAGAACTCAGTCAAAAACTGAAGAAATAAGCAAGAGACAATGGTGCACCCATTACATCCAATGTGAACTCCAAGAGATTATTTCTGAGTATGTGCACTATGTAATTTACGATCTCCATCTCAGCTTTATTGGGCTGTGCCAAAAACTTATTTGAGAAAAAATAAGAATGCCTATGTTGCAATTCTGTGACCCACATTGTGGGATCCTTGTATGTGATCAGCACATCAAGACAGAATTATGAATGTTTACATCTTCTGAAACCCTATTGACTTTTGTATCTCCGCTAATTACCATATAAGGCCCTACTTGCTATTTACTAGAGACAGACTTTCCTAGGAATTACTACACTGTGAACATAGTGACCTGACTTTTTGTTGGGTACAGTAGTACCCAAGGACTACCTGTAGTATGCTACAGGTAGTCCTTGATTTACAACGGTTCATTTATTGAACTGTTCGAAGTTACAACAGCACTGAAAAAAGTGACTAGTGACTTTTTTCATACTTATGGCATCCCCATGGTCAAGTGATTAAAATTCAAACACTAGGCAACTGGTGCCTATTTATGATAGTTGCAGTGTCCTGGGGTCACGTGATCCTCTTTTGCAAACTTCTGATGAGCAAAATCAATGGGGAAGCCTTGGTCCCCTTAACAATCATGTTATTAACTTAACAACTCCAGTGATTCACTTAACAACTGTGGCAAGAAAGGTTGCATAATGGGGCAAAACTCACTTAACAAATGTCTCACTTAGCAACAGAAATGTTGGACTCAATTGCGGTTGTACATCGAGAACTACCTGTATACGGGTCTGTGCTGCAGAGTTTTAAGTCAAGTCAGTTTGCTCTGTTGGTCTCCTCAAAGCTGCTGAGATTTATGAAGCGAAGATTTCTTCCAAACTGCAGATTCTTGCCTTGCCAACTATATTCCTAACACTCTTCCACATTTATTACAGAGTCCTCCCCAAGTTTCCAGCACCGAAGTATGGTGAAGAATATCTCATAAGAAGAATATACATTGCTAGACATCAGTTATGAATGTCTGAGCAACAAAATTCTGCTAGAAACTGGAAGGCAAGAGCTTCTGAGCAGATTGAAAGGAAAAGTGATAAACCAAAGATTGCAACATTGAGCATACAGTGAATGTGACAGTGGACAGAGAGTCTCAGAGAGGCTCCAGGCTTTCTTCCAGCTCCTTGCAAAAAAAAAAAAAAAAAGCTGAAGAGATTGTAATATAATTTAACCTCTTGCTCAGTTCTCATGCTTTCCAATTGCGCTTGCACAAGAGAAGATCCTGTCATCATGTTTCCATTGTATGCAACTTGTCCCAGGAAAGAATTCTCTTTTCCCCGAAGAACCGCTGGATGCCCCCGTATAAGTTACCTTCTCTGGTCTGAGTTCTCGGGAATTAATTTCTTCATCAGGAAATGCTTCCTGATTTGCAGTTCTGCCTTTCAGTTGTTGCGCCTTTATCTTTTTTTCACATCAGCCAGTTTCCTGCCAGGAGAGTGGTTTAGCTGACTGGCTTCCCAGATTAGATTTGGAGAAATCAGCCAATACTGCTTAACGGTTCTCCCCAAGTCATTTTACTGAATGATTGCAGCTACCTGATACAGTCCTGGCACAGGTATCCTTGTTTTTTTTAAAAAAGAAAAATCTGCCTTAGCTGTAGGTAGACGTTTGCAGTAGATTGCCCACATTTTCCAACATCTAATTAAGAGCAATTCAGCAACGGTCTCTGGAAATAAGACCAAGAAATAAACATTATGTACATCTATTAATCTCTTTTCTCTCTCCCCACCCACCCCCACCGGCGAGGCTAAGATAGCTTCATTTTCTTGTTCCAGACTCTCCATAAATACGTGGGCTAGGAATTTATGTCCATTTCTCTCCACGTGAACCTGAATATGTTCTGTTGAACTTGGTCAAGATCCTATTATCATCCCCGATGTTTCCAGTTCGGTGTGTCCAAGTTTCAATACTTCAGCTCTGGAAAGCGGGGTGGGGGGGGAACGGGACCAAGAAGTGAAAACTAGAAGGCTTGAAAGCCAGCATTGTAAGCAAAATACGACATCGTCTCCTTTCCGCAATTAATACAGTCGATGTCATAAGGGGTGATTGTTTACTGCAAAGCAGCTCCAGGTGGCCACAAAAGAAACACAATAAACAGTTTTCTGAACTTCTTCAGTGAATCTTAATAATTTCCATAAACAGACAATTTGAATAGTCAATTCCTAGTGTGCTTTTCTCAGAAAGGAGTCGCAGAGATCAAACTTAAAATGCAAGGGCATGTTTAAAAAGTTGTCCTTTTGGTGCCTGCCTCCATCTGTGACTTCGGCTGATGAGCTTTCGCCTTTTGTATGAGCTGCATTGTTTCGTTTTTGAAGTTTGCATGTATCTCAGAGGTTTGTCAACTTGCATCTTTTTTTTCTTTTTCTTTTTTTTCTTTTTTCTTTTTCTTTTCTTTTCTTTTCTTTTTTTTTTTTTGCAGTTCTATATGCAGGATCCTGTCTGCCTGTTTCCTCTATTGCACTATTTTGTTTGTACTACTGTAATCGTTTTGCTGGCCCAGATCTGTGTGGGTGTGCTGGCAGCTTTACAATAAAGTTACATGGGAACTGAGTTAAGGTTGAATATTTATTAGAAGAAGCCATCTGGCGTCAGGCAGTCTGAGGGGGGGGGATTCATTTCTTTAGTAGTCTCTCTTCTTTTTTTTTTTCTCTCTCTCTCTCTCCTTCTTCCTCTCTACCCCTCCCCTCTCCTTTCTAGTTTTCACATTTCACATATGTGAAAAGTAGGACACACGTCTCTCCACATTCTTTTTTATCCTTCCCACTTACAATCATAAAAAAATATGTAGCTCTATCTTGCATATTCCAGTCTCTGCTGTATGATTTTGCTTCCCTCTGCTTCTGTCTGCTGTACTAACGCCTTAGTCTCATTCTTCTAGAGGTATTCACTGCAGATGGCAGTGCAAAGTTCTCACAGTTGGTCCCTAGTATTTGGCCTGTGACGCGGCAGCTTTGAATAGTCTCTACTCTGCTATGGTTTGCGAAAGCATTCATCTCCCATCCCATTTCTTGCTTCCCGTTCTCCAGCTGGCAGCCTTATAGAAAAAATAAAATAAAAACAACCCACCAACCCTGTGTGGAGCGTTCAGAAAACTCACGGATCCTCTTAATTAAATAAACTGGCTAGGAGAACTGGCTTGGTATTTTGTCCATTAGAACTGCATCAAGTGGAAAACTAAATTGACCCAAAAGACGCTCACTTCTCCTTACCTTTCAGCTGTTCTCTCTCAGTGTTCTTGACACATAGGCACAACACATATGGAGGTGTCAGGGAACAATATGTCAAATCCTGTCTATTTGTTGACTTTTCTTATCAAGCATTCCACATGAAAGGTAGCTTTTTAACCAGGTGCTTCCCTCTGCTAAAGTTCTCATTGGGTAAAAATATTCGAAGAACCCCGGAATGAGAAAAGCATAGTTTTAAAAGGAGGTAGGATTTTGTGGTGAGGACAAGGAGACATTACATTTTATTTTTGTTTGCTTCTTCGAAAAATTGGCCTGTTCCATCAGAGATGTTCATGGGGAAGGCCAAGATAGCAGTGGTGGCCCCATGATCAATCATTTACCACTTTGACTTTGCATGAAATGTTGCACGTGTACAGGGGATAAAATCTTTGGCTGGTTGCAATTGCCACCCTGGCCACTTGCCGCCACCCAATACTGCTTCCCATTCATTTTATGCATCACAACTCCACCCTCACTTAAAAGCAGTGGTGTGATTCAAATAATTTAACAACCGGTTCTCTGTCCTAATAACTGGCTGGGTGGGCGTAGCCATGGTGGGCATGGCCAGGGGGTGTGACAGGCAACACTCGGTCTCCTGCACCTCCCTGGGAGCAAAAACAGGCCGCAAGGGGGAATGCGCCGTGCCCACCGCACACTGTTTTGGGCCTAGTAGGCCTCTCTGCAGCTTCCTGGGAGCAAAAATGGGCTGTGGGGGGACCGTGCCACACCCCACTGTGCCCTATTTTGGGTCTAGTAGGCCTCTCTGCAGCCTTCTGGGAGCAAAAACGGGCTGCAGGATGGCGCGCTGTACCCCCATGCCCTGTTTTGGGCCTAGGAGGCCTCCCTGAAGCTTTCTGGGAGCAAAAATGGGCCACAGGGGGGCACACTGCACTCCCACACCCCGTTTTGGGCCTAAGAGGCCTCTCTGCAGCCTCCTGGGAGTGAAAATGGGCTGCAGGGGAGGGCATGCAGCACCCACCCACCCACACCCTGTTTTGGGCCTAGTAGGCATCCCTGCACTTACCTGGCAGCCAAAATGAGGTGTGTGGGGACTCCTGGAAGGGGCAGGGAGGGGAGGGGCAGGGCCAGCCAGCAATTTAACTACCAGTTCACCTGAACTGGCCCGAACCAACTGAATCCCACCACTGCTTAAAAGCACTTATCCCTGACAAAGCCCTGAACAGAACTTTAGGCAACAGCAATGCAACTAGTTGGTAATAAACAATAGAGTTGCCTTTATTGTCCTCAACTGTAGGGCTACAAGTTTCTTGGTTACTGTGGTCTAGAGTTTACAGAATAGCCTAGGCATGCTACTGCTTGCAATATAAATTAAGTCACATACAAATCATTGATTGGATGGGAAATGAGCGTTGAAATTTGCATAAAGAGAAAGTCAGGTGGTTAATAGAAATTCAGTGGTCTCATGATGATGTAGGAAGGACTTTTGCTCAGAATTCAACTTCTATATTGTTGTGTGTGTGCATGTGAGCACACACACAAACACAGATTGTAAAGAGGGGGAAACATTGAGAACCATGGTGTCATCAGCAACAATTAAGGCAAAAATGTGTCTTCTGAGCATTGTGCATGTACATGAATGTTCAAACAATGAGGAAAATTTTTGAAGTAACCACACCCAATCTTCAAAAGTATAGAACACTTTGACATCTAAAGGCAGTGCGTTTGAAATAGTGCCGAAGTCACTTCACAAAGCATCTCATTGAAAGAATACAGTTGCAACATACACTGATTCACATAATATTTTTTTAATTTGGAAGAATATTTGTTTGTAGATATATAATCTTACAAACTGATATATAATCTTACAAACGGCATCTTTGGACCTTCCAGTTCCATTAATTGGTTTTGCATCTTTGTTCAACTCCAAGGAGAAAAGAAAATGTGAAAAGAAATAACAGTAATAGTAAATAACAGTAAACAACAATAAATAACAGTAAATAACAATAATTTATACAGATATATTTTACATGAAAAGTGTGAAAAAAAAATGTATGGTAAACCTGAACATGGCCAGATAATCTGTAGCCATGGAATAATTAAATGCCTTAGCCTGCCCCACCTTCATAATCTCTGAATGAAGAGTTCTTAAAATCCTTGAATAACTTGGATCTAGCTTTGCAATGAAATATTTGGAGGCCTCTGACTTTATATTCTGGTAACAATTAGCTTATCTAAAATATCATAATCATTCATTTAGATGGGAGAATTGAATATGGATGACTCCCTAATTTATTATCAATCACTGAGGTTGGAACCTGTTGTTGTTTTCACTCCAGACTGCTGCTGATCTGCCTGAATAATTCTCTTGCATCTCCCTTCTCGCTCAGCCTCTCCTTCCTCCCAAAAATCTGATTATCTCTGTGCAGGTATATGGTTGATGATAATGGTGTAGGGAAGAACATTCAATTATTTAAGCCTCACATCTGCAGTCTAAACAGGTTACAGTCATCATGCTTCAGTAAAGACTAATACTCAACAGAGCAGGGAAAAATAAATTAGAAAAATTCAGCTCCTTATACAGGAGTCTTTACACCACCTTAAAATCAACCAAAGGTCACACAGGTAGTCCTCGACTTACAACAGTTCATTTAGTGACCATTCAAAGTTACAATACCAGTGAAAAAAGTCACTTATGATCCTTTTTCACACTGTTTTAGCATCCCTGCGGTCCTGTAGTTTACATTCGGATGCTTGACAACTGACTCACATTTATGATGGTTGCAGAGTCCCGGAGCCTTTTGTGACCTTCTGACAAGCAAAGTCAATGGGGAAACTAGATTCACTTAACAACCATGTTATTAATTTAACAACTGCGCCAGTGGTGGGTTCCTCTCAGTTCGGCCCAGTTCTCCCGGTAGCGGTGACGATATGATTTCACTGAACCAGTTCTGCCGTCCCCCCGCTGCCTGCGCCCCTCACCCCCCCCACCCCCGCGTTATTCTTACCTTTTATTTGGCCCCACTCCCAATCTATTGCTGCCTCCCGAGTCCCAGCTGATGGCTAGAGGGAAAAAAACTGTTTAAACTCTTGCTGCGGGGCTTCAAAGGGCCGCCCTACAGCTGATCAGTGTTAAAAGAAAACAAATGAGTAGACCGGTGCCTGCAAAAATAAATGGGTAGATCCAGTGCCTGCAAAAATAAATGGGTAGACCAGTGCCTGCAAAAAATAAATGGGTAAATTGGTACAGCTCTGCAAGTAGTTAAAAGCCTGGTAGACCAGTACCTCTGCTAAATCCTAAATAATTGTCACATGACCATCAAGCCATGCCCACAAAATAAGCCACGCCCACGGAACTGGTAGTAAAAATTTTTAGAACCCACCCCTGAACTGCGCTGATTCACGTAACAAATGTGGCAAGAAAACTCACTTAACAAAAGGGCCTTGAGCCTGGGACTCTGTTCACTTAACATTATATTAAATGGCCTGCCACATTAAGTCTAATCAAGAAGACTACAGGTTCAACTGAGAATGATAACTTCTGTTTTATATTCTTCTATTCTCTGCTATAAGATGAATTTATGCAATCATCATGTGATTCAGACTCTGATTCTTTGATGGTTTATCACTTGATAACTTGAAACTTATGCAATGTGTTATCATAATTGTTGTTGGTCATAACTGTTAATCATAATGACCACTCCCATAACAGAGTCAGCACTTTTCTATCAATTTGATAGCCATTTTTCATTATGGTATTGGAGCAATCCCAGACAATTGTCTCAGGTCAGTCAGGCTGAGCTCACTGAATTGCAAGGAAAAATAAAACTGTTTTTTTTTTTTTTTAATGTAGTTTACGGGAGCTATGCACATTTTAGAATGATTCAGAAGTTCTTCAGATCTTGGGTGAATGTAATAAGTTCAGCACCCCTTTGCTGATCATTAAAGTAAACCAACATTTTTGAGACTGCCATCTTGTGTGTGTGTTAGAGAGAGAGAAAGAGAGAGAGAGAGGGAGGGAGGGAGAAAGGGAGAGAGAGCAAGAGAGAGAGAGAGAGAGAAAGAGAGAGAGAGAGAGAGAGAGAGAGAGAGAGAGAGAGAGAGAGAGAGAGAGAGAGAGAAGGTCATTGTTAACTTCTGGCAACTGTATGAACTAACCCTGCAATTTTCTTGGCAAAGCTTTTCAGGAGTGATTTGCCCTTACCTGTTTTCTTGGGTTGAGAGAGTGACTGGCCCAAGGTCATCTAGCTAGCTTTGTGCCTAAGGTGGGACTAGAACTCACAGTCTCCTGATTTCTAGCTAAATGCGTTCACTACTGCACCGAACTCACTCTCAATCATTTTTCAGATTTCCATCTATGATTGGGAGGAAAAAAAAAAGAGAGAGAGATGCTGCCACTACTTTAAAGAATCCCTATATTAAAAGTAATGCCATTCTTACAACTGATGTACCTCCTTTTTCAAATTAGGTTCTTTTAATGAATGGAAAAGCCTTTGTAAGCTTGTGCTCATGCAAAATCTGAAAGACAACTTCCATTCAGTTTTCAAAGCAATACACAATCATATTTATCCAAGTCACAGTAAATGGTACTATCAAGTTGGCATTTTTCTCAGTAGGAAGTAACAGGGACAGACCAGACTGGAACTTGGATGGGAAGCCACTCTGAACTTTGAGGATTGTAGGTTAAAATACAGGAAATCAAAAACCGACGGTGGGCAGCTCTCAAGAAGAAATAAATATAAAAATAGCAGAACACACACACAAAAAAAAAATTAGTCAAAACGAGTATAAGTACCTCGAGTTGTAAAAAAAGAAAAAGGATATAAATTTAAAATAAATAAATAAATAAATATCAAAATGGTTTTAATGGTCTAGATCTGTGTTTCTTAACATTTTAATTCTCGGGCTTCTTTTCCAATTTTTAAAACTTATAGTGGATTCCAAAAAAAAAAAAAAAAAAGCTTTTGTTCATATGGGTTACACTTATCAATATATAGTCTATTAAAAATTAAAATTGATGTATTTTCTGTCACTACCGCTTCTCACAATTACTTGATGGGATTTTAATATTGTATCATGTTTTATCATAAAACGGCAAATGGTTTTTATTTCCCGGACCCTTGAGAGTGTCATGGGGGATTCCCAGGGGTCCTAGGACCACACTTTTAGAAACATTGGTCTAGATCAATTCCTATGGCCTGCTGCCACATTTTTACATCTCCTTATTATGAAAATCTGAGAATATTTAATTATATGAAATCTATGGGCTTATTTTGATACTATAGCCTCAGCCTATATTGTAAGTTTACTGGGTGGTAAGATTTGGTTGTCTGACTCTCATATTACTTATTTTTAAATTCAAGTGGATATAACCTGTATGATTCTATGATTCTTCTTCTGTGTACATTACTAGATAATCAATAAATAACTTTGGATGCAGTCTAAAGCAGTAGAATAATGGCTTAACAGAGTTGGAAGGGACCTTGGAGGTCTTCTAGTCCAATCTCCTGCACAAGCTGGAGACCCTATACCGGTGATGGCTAACCTTTTTTGCCATCGTGTGCCAAAAGTGGGGGGAGTGCAGGGGGGGGTCCCCCGCGCATGCGCATGCGCGGGGGACATAGAATTATGGGTGTGGGCACGTGCACATAATTATGGGTGGGCACACCCATAATTCTATGCCCCCCGCGCATGCGCATGCGACCCCCCTCCCACACTCCTCCCACTTTTGGCCCATTTTTTGCTCTCCCCAGCTTACAGAGCCTTTCTAGGAGGCTGGGGAGGGCGAAAACAGCCTTCCTCACCTCCCCGGAGGCCCTCCGGAGGCCAGAAACAGCCTTTTTCCTGACTTCCGGTAGGCCCAAAAGGCCCGAAAATCAGCTGGCTAGCGCGTGCATGCATGCCAGAGCTGAGCTCGCATGCCCACCGATATGGCTTCACGTGCCACTTGTGGCACGCATGCCATAGGTTCGCCATCACAGCCCTATACCATTCTGGACAAATGGCTGCCCAATATCTTCTTAAAAACTTCCAGTGATGGAGTACCCACAACTTCTGAAGGAAAGTCGTTCTACAGATTAATTGTTCTCAGTGTCAGGAAATTTCTCCTTAGTTCTAGGCTATTTCTCTTCTTGTTTAATTTCCATCCATTGCTTCTTGTCCTGCCTTCTGGTAGTTTGGTAAATAGGCTGACCCCCATCTTCTTTGTGGCAGTCCTTCACATATTGGAACACTACTATCGTGTCACCCTTAGTTCTCCCCCCCAACTACATTAGACATACCTAATTCCTGTGACTGTTCTTCATATATTTTAGCCTCCAGCCCCCTAATCATCTTTGTTGCTCTTCTCTGCACTCTTTACAGAGTGTCAACATCTTTTTTTATATTGTGGCCACCAAAACTGGATGCAATATTCCAAGTGTGGTTTTACTAAGGCATTATAAAGTGGTAATAACACTTCACATGATCTTGATTCTATCCCATAGTGCAGCGTAGTATTGCATTGGCTTTTTTGGTGGCTGCAGCATACTGCTTGCTCATATTTAAGTGATGGTCCACTAAGACAATGGGTTTCATCAGTTGGAAACCTGGCACCAAGTTCCCTCTCTCAGTTACTGCTATTGAGCCAGGTTTCACCTGTTCTGTACCAGTACATTTGGTTTTTCTTACCTATGTGTAAAACCTTACTTTTCTCACCATTGAATTTCATTTTGTTAGATAGGTCCCTGTGTTCAAGTCTGTCGAGATTCTTCTGAATCTTGAGTGTATCTTCTGGGGTGTTGACTATTTTTGCCAGCTTGGAGTCATGTACAAATTTGATGAGTTCCCCTTCTATTCCCTCATCTGAATAGTTTATGAAGATATTGAAAAGTACTAGGTCTAAGACAGAAGCTCGGTTAGAGTGCTAGAAATTTCAAATTCCAGGGATAAATATTAGCACGGGAAGACTGAATTGCTATTGAATATTGCCAATACTGAATTGACAGGGGCTCGGGGAAGGATTCACAGCTTTTGTAGAACTAAAGTTGTGTGCTCCATCCCAGAACAGAATGAGAAACCCGGATATCTCTGAGAAGACATGAGTAAGTGTCAATGCCAGTCTGAGGATGTCAAAGAGAAAAGCACTGTCACCAATTAAAATAATCATAGCAAGCCAGACATTCCATGCTGACTTAACAAATAACAGATCTGAAGTTCTGTGCTACCTTTCAGTTAAAGACCGGGGAGGCAAGAAGACAGACAGGGAGTCTGCATGCTGAATTGCACTCTGAAAAATCTGACCTCAGAATGATTGGCAGAAACCTGTTCCCATCGCTCTGTGATCTTGGCAGCTTCAAAACCCAAGTGTAATCCATATTATTTCTGCTGCTATGACAATTTAATCCTTTATATGAACACCCTCAGCACCTTGTCAAGCCCCCGTTTCAGGCCTTTTGGTTTACAGAGTAACAGAAGAGTATTTGGCTGTTTTGCCCCTTTCTACTCCCACACTAAAAACAACTCTTTTTATGCTTTTCTTTTTGTGAATGCCAGGGTTCTGCAGCTTCTCCTATCAAGGTTGCCAGCTGCTCTTTATTATAGTCTTTATTTCAGAGTTTGCATATTATTCCTGAGCAATTCAGAAAAAAAAAACAGCTTTGATTTCAGAATCTTAAAAAAAGAAAACTATTGTGCATTTTTTTTTCAGATTACATCCCAGAGTTTGATAAATTATATACAATGCAAACATAGATCGGTGTGTCATGCATGCACGTATCAGAATGCATTGAGTACACAAACCTGTGCATGAATGCAACCAGAAAATTTAATATACTGTATTAAATTCAACTCTTTCAAAGAATTAACGTAATAAAGATTGAAGCTCTTCTTAGACATCACTAAAAGGATTTAGAACAGGGGTGAGATGCTCCCGGATCAGATCAGGATCAGATCGAGCGATCCGGTAGCGATTGTGGCAGGTGGTTCAGAGAACCGGTAGTGATGGCAGCATGAAGCTCTGGTGTCATTACTTCCTGCTTTTAAAAGGTAAAAGAAGGCTCTGAAGATTGCGCGCCTCAGCTGTGATTGTCAGAGCCTTTTTTTTACCTTTTAAAAACATTTTTTTACAACCTATTCGGATGATTAGGTTGTAAAAAATGCTTTTAAAAGTAAAAAAAAAGGCTCTGACAATCATGGCTATGCCTCGCGATCATCAAAGCCTTTTTTTAACCTTTTAAAAGCATTTTTTTACAACCTATTCACCCGAATAGGTTGTAAAAAAATGCTTTAAAAAAGTAAAAAAAAAAAAAAGTTGGCCACGCCCACCCAATCACATTACACCCCACCACCACCACCAAGCCACGCCCACAGAACCAGTAGTAACAAATTTTACATTTCACCACTGATTTAGAAGCCAAGTTCCATGGGCTTGTTCTTCTTCCCATCACGTGCACCCCACAAAGTCTGAAAAGAGTTGCATTCTCTTTCACTTCCCAAATTGGTGAGAAGTTTCATAGACAGTCCGTGAAGGATTTATTTTGGTTGAAAGTGTTTGCTTTGATAACATATTCTCTATAGGCAAACAGAATACTGGAAGTAAATGGATATGTTATAAGAAGTCAGCAGGTGGACAGAGAAGGGCTTGGTAATACTTCTTCCAGGCATTTCTCTAGTTTAAATTAACTACAGGTAGCAATTATTAGCTCTCATTGTAGGTTTAGTATTCAGAGAAATGCATCACACTTCTTGATTCCACCCCAATATGTGTTGACAGTTGTGCCATACATGGAGGTAATTGGTGTGAACATACACAATTCTATTCTATGTGAATTACTTTATACATATGTATAGTCCTTAAAGACCTGTTATTGAAACTACTTATTGACAAGTAGCTGATTATGGTGCACACATTTGTTCCAAAGAAAGTATGTCCAGAAGCCTCTCCACACAATACACAATATGAACCTCTGTAAAGTGATGGCCTTCAGGCAGGCAGAACAGTGGTGAAATCCAATTTTTTTTACTACCGGTTCTGTGGGCATGGCTTGGTGGGCATGGTGTGGCTTGGTGGGCATACCTTGGTGGGGAAGGGGAAGGATATTGCAAAATCTCCATTCCCACCCCACTCTGGGGCCAGCCAGAGTGGTATATCTCCAAACTACTCAAAATTTCCGTTACCGGTTCTCCAGAACCTGTCAGAACCTGCTGGATTTCACCCCTGAGGCAGAGGGTCTACTAGATAGATGCATCATTGGGGCAGAGTTGTTGAGTATGGCCAAGTCATACTACCAGACTTCATTTACAGCAAAGTTTCCAGCAATACAGCTGTGGTACTGCTCAGTATTATTATTATAATTATATTGTTGGTTGCAGAGTCAGCCACATGTTTAGACAAGATTTGGAATTTTTATCCATTTATCGAGCACTTCCTGTTACCATTGTTGCTACTTTGTCATGCCATTGTTTGTAATTGGTCTGTGTGATCTTGGGGCAGATAACTAGGTGGGCCACTGCTTCTTCAGCTTCTTTGCAGAAGTGGCATTTGCTATTATTACTATTATTATTTGTTCACAACAATGTGAAGTCCTAACTGCCAGTTTTTTTAGCTGGTGTTGGTCCTCATACACATTGAGTTCTTCCCAAGAACTAAAATATATTGTAATATATTGTTGTACCATATGTGCCAATCCAAGTAGTGGGACTTAGCAATTGACAGATGGAAATTTTGTCAATGCACAGATTTTCTAAGCACCGTCCAAGATTTTTTTGGGTACGGCATCCAGTGTGGCAAAAACCACTGGAACCACCACAGCTGCTTTATGCCATAATATTATTATTATTTTGATTTGTATGGCCACCCATTTCATCTAAGTGACCCTTAGTGGCTCACAACAAATAAAACCCACAACCCAATAAAACAAGCTAAAAAAACCGCAACATACAAACATTTAGAAGCCATCAATTCTTATTTTTTTTTTTAAAAAAAATATCATGATCAGCAGCATTCTTATCTCTTATATCCACTGAACAAAACCATTGTAAAAACTACTCACCTTGTATTAATTATTTGAATTGATTATTAGAAGCTTCCAGTATGGAAAAGTTTTATCCATGCAGCTTCTACCTCAGAACACACCTTAGAAGCCAATGTGCTCAAACAGATTTTAAAAAAACCCACATTCTTAGTTTTGGCCAAGAGCTGGATCCATATCAGCACCCTCTCTCTAAAGAGTTCAGTTACTCTGGATTAACAACACCTCTTTCAACCTCTGCTTTTCATTCCAGATGGCCTCAAAGAAGGAAAGAATACCAGGTTGACATGTCTGGTTTCATCCAATAAAGAAGCTTATTTTCTGGTTAAACATCAAACTGTCAGAAAACAAGCTTGATAATTTCAGAGTTATAAGATGGTCAAATTAACTGCTTTAATTAAGTAAAAGAATATATCTAGATTTGTTTCCACTCAGAAACTGTTTCTAGACTTTTGAGTTTGAGACAGAAAAAAATGAAACTCTCACTTTGGGATTTATTGATTAGATTGGTTTGCTGTTATAAAAATGGCTAGTGTATACTAAGTATGAAAAGTAAAAAGTTGAGGTTGTATTTTGTTATTTATATTCTACTGCACTGAAAAAATGGAAGTTAATGTTTTCCCTTATTTATTTATTTATTTGTTTGTTTGTTTGTTTGCTTGCTTACTTACTTACTTATTTACTCTTTTACTTACTTATTTGTTTATTTTGTTTATTTATTTATTTAGTTAATTTGTTTGCTGCCTATCTCACCACAATGACCATACCCTATACTTCTCTTTCACTCTCTTTTCCCTTACCCATTTCCTATTAGAGCCATGGTGGCGCAGTGGTTAGAGTGCAGTACTGCAAGCTACTTCTGCTGACTGCCGGCTACCTGCAATTTGGCAGTTCAAATCTCACTGGGCTTAAGGTTGACTCAGCCTTCCATCCTTCCAAGGTGGGTAAAATAAGGACCCAAATTGTTGGGGGCAATATGCTGACTCTGTCAACTGCCTAGAGAGGGCTGTAAAGTACTGTGAAGTGGTATATAAGTCTTATTGCTATTGCTATTATCTTTCTTTTCATTTGTGTTTTCTACTATAATTTCAACAAAAAATATACATATACATATAAATGTCAGAATTATATGTTTGGAAACATCCCAATAGGGAGTAGATATTTCAGAACTCAATACAATTTGTTCAAAAAGTCAGTAGACAAGAGCTCTTCTAGTATCTTGATGCTAAATGATGTCAAGAGACTAAGCTGTCAAGGGTACTGAAGGGAAGAAATAGCTGTGACTGCTTCTTGTGACAGACAGCAATAGGTATATTTAGCTGCATTCAGGAAATAAACAAGCCAATAACATTATTTATCTCTGGGTAGCAAATTCTGGACTAGTCTAACAGGCTTCTTATTCTTTTGAAGCTAGTTGTCCTGGAATAGCTGCTAATATGCCTGGTATATATGTGTGTGTGTGTCTGTGTTTGTGTTTGTGTCTGTCTGTCTGTCTGTCTGTCTGTCTGTCTGTCTGTCTGTCTGTCTTCATCTATCTATCTATCTATCTATCTATCTATCTATCTATCTATCCATCCATCATCTATCTATCTATCTATCTATCTATCTATCTATCTATCTATCTATCTATTTCCCTGCCCCCTCTCTCCCTCTCTCTCTCTATCATCCATCCATCCATCCATCCATCCATCCATCCATCCATCCACCCACCCACCCACCCACCCACCCACCCACCCACCCACCTATCTATCTATCTATCTATCTATCTATCTATCTATCTATCTATTTTAGCACCCCCAAAATATTGGATTACCTGCAGGCAGACTTGCACACAAGCATTCTTTCCTATGTATAGATGACTGCAAATGTTTATCCATGTCAAGCAAACAGTATAATGATGCATCAAATCAAATTTAGAAACAAGTATTTTACTTGGGGATTAACCTCTCAGTTGTCCTGTATATTAAAAATGTTTGTCTTCCCTGTCCTTACCCTGAAAAAGAATTGCTTCTAAAACTTCTGCTTGTTGGCATGAAAACATTCCCACACTTAAACTTTACCCATGATAAATGTTGCTTTTATGTTTCAGTTGCACTTGACCTTCTGAAGCCTTTTTAGAGAATCTCACTATATTGTTTGGCTTTGGTTCAAAATGGGACATGCAATGGAGAATTAAAAGATATCTACATGGTTTTTTAAAAAAAATCTGAAAAACACTTTTTGAAAAGTTGGCTATTTGGGATGCCAGAATGAATATTTAGATCATTCTGCATTTCTATTTTTACAGGTTGAATTTTAGTTCTGCTATTGTTAAGGTGCAGTCATTCTTCAGATGAATATTAAAGAGCCTTTGCATTTGAATAATATTATAAATTAGAAATACATTCATTAGATAATTTGTAGCTTAGATTCATTTATTCCTTTTAATGAGTGCCTTTTCCACATATTTGAGCCTTGGACTAGATCAGGAGTATCAAACTCAATTTCATTGAGGGCCATATCACGGTTGTGTTTGACCTTGGAGGGCTGAGGTGGGCGTGGCCAGGGTGGGAATAACCAGCTTGACATCACATGTGTTGGGGGTGCCTGTGGTGGCCTGAATGCTCTGCCAGCAAAAACGGGCTCCCAAGCTCCGTTTTCAGCTGTGACGGCCTTCTGAACCCTTTGGCAGTGAAAACGGGGCTCAGGGAGGCTGCAGGTGGCCCTCCTGAGCTCCGTTTTCATTGGCAGAAGCACCGTAGGCTGGTCCTTCAGTGTTTCCAAGGTGGCCCTGCAGGCCAGATGTAAGCACCCCAGGGCCTTGAGTTTGGCACTCCTGCACTAGATGGTTTAATTGACTTTGATTTTGACAACAAATTAACATCTGACTGGATGTTGGATAGAGGAAAAAGTATGTAGTAAAGTGTAGTTTGTCTGTCAAAATTAGCATTTGATAATGGTTTATATTCTCCTGGGTATGTCTTGAGCGAGTTTTTACTTTTGGCTTTTACATTCCACAGAAAGTCTATAAAATCAGCAGGGACAATAGTAATAAATTTATAATGTTGTTTTGTATTTCTGAACAAGGTACCTCAGTAATTAAGTGAAATATTTATGATGAATATAAAATAATGCAAATTCATTTGTTTGCCTGAAAGCTGGCTTGTTATTTATCTAGATCTATCTTTGAATTATAATTTAGACTAAATATCACTCTGAACAAAAATGATATTTAATTCAGGAAAACTCAGTTTATTGATACTGGGATCTGTACAGTAAACCATTATGGTAAATTCTGCAAAAAGTTGTCATTGAAATAGCAGTATCTAAAGTTGTGTTCTATTATTTTTCTCATTAGAGCTATTGCAAATCTTTCCAATGACTACAGTGGATTAGGATCTATTATATTATACTGAAACAAATTACACATATATATAAATTGCATAAAGAGATCTTTATCTAAGTTCAGATGTTTGCTCTATTATAACTCATTGGTCTATTCCACTAAAATCTTCCAGTTTAAATTTCAACAAAATAAATGGGACCCTAATCCTCTTGTCCAACTAAAGAACATTAAAAAAAATTCCAAAGGACAAGTTTAGAAATTGATACTTTCATTCTTTTTTGAACTTTGTCTAGTTAGTATGCTTTAATAACTGTAATAAAATAGGATTGTTTATTTATCATTGAGAGAAATCTTGTTTTCTGTATTTGTGAAGATTTGCCTGATCATCGTAAATTGTTTTTTTTAGCTTTAAAAAAATGCAGTATTCATGATAGAGTTGACAGGCATGTATTCTTTTCTAGCGAAGAGAAGATCTTGTCTAGTATATGCTATGTATGAAGCAAACGCCTGTGAAAGCTTTGTTCACATCCAAAGATACATGAAAAATAAAAATAGGGAAGTGATTCTCTGAAATTCTCTTTTTGGGCATTTCCAAGTAATGCAGGAAGAAGCTAAAAATACAAAATGGACTGAATTTTGGTGCACGCAACATTAAATCTATTGAGTCTGTTTGGTAGATTCTGGAGTCAGATACGTATCTGTTTACAAATTTGCAGAGGGTTAAAACATTACCAGCTTGCCTGAGTTGGACCAGAAAATAGACTTCTCTTCTGAGATTTTGTAGGGATAGTGTCATCTTGAGTTCCCATTGCAGGTTTCTAGCTGTAAAACATTTTTCAGTTATCTAAATTGATATTAGTTTCTAGAGGTAACAAGAGGAAGAACACTGTCTAAGACTGTTCTAAGAAGGGTAGCTCTTGGTTTAAAGGCAGTGAAGACAGTTCCCTGAAAATGTCTTTAAGAGTTGGACAAGCTAAGGTCATGTTAAAAATAAAATATTACAGGAAAGAAGATCTGGGGCTTTTAAAATGCTACCATCTATTAGCAACTGGGTAGTAGATTGCATAGGCTGTCATTGTGCTGCACATCTTCAAGGAAACCATGAGTTGGAAGCAAGTAGAGACACAAAACTCATGGTTTTTAGTAGTTGTTCTAGTAATTGTCCCATGAATTGTCCCATTATGTAGCCATGAGCTACATAATTAGAAGACCTTTCTATAGTATATGAACCCTTCCATTCAATTACTCACTGATTTATGTATTAGATGTTTAGATTGCTACAATCCCAAGATGGTGGCTATATGATTATTTTAAAAAATGCTTTTAGATCTCAACTGAAAAGAGATTCTCTCTCTCTCTCTCCCTCCCTCCCCCTCCCCCTCCCCCTCCCCCTCCTCTTCCTAATACAAGGTTAGAATCCTGGAATATTCAGTTTTAAACTGCTATATAATATATATTTAAAAACTGTACTGATAGGATGCAAAATTAGTGTTTGAAGATGTCTCATTTTTAATCCTGGATGTAGCAGCACGTTCACAGATGGAATTAGTACACAGTTTGGGGGTTATCCTAGATTCATGGCTTTTGCTAGTCCA
Organism: Pantherophis guttatus; assembly: GCF_059756535.1. NCBI lineage: Eukaryota > Metazoa > Chordata > Lepidosauria > Squamata > Colubridae > Pantherophis > Pantherophis guttatus. Next base: position 139,147,480 of record NC_142063.1, read on the forward strand.
GCAAGAAGTTGCCAAAAGGTATTTTTGCATAGATTCATCACAAATGCCAATTGTACTCTTTGCTGGATTTGCAGACTCTGCTCAAGGTCAATCATGCCATATTCACCTGTTGTTTCACTTTGTGTAACATGATCTACATAGAGATGAAAAACCATTTGGAAGTTACAGTTCATTCAGAATGTTACCTCAGTATGTCCATGTGAGATTTAAGGTAGGCAAGCTACATTAGTTTCCAGTGGGTTTCCTGATACAATTCAAATTCTGACCATCAGCTACAGGGCTCTATGGTTCACAGGCTGCTTATAGATATTGGGCCACTTTTCTTCCACTGTCTTTGCTCATCCTATAATATTTGATAAATTGTCTATGAAGATTCTCAGTCATCCTGGTCAGAGTTGTCCCAAAGGTTCTTTTTCAAGAGGCAACTGGACTTCCTTTGTTTTTCCTTGAAGATGTTTCACTTCTCATCCGAGAAACTACTTCAGTTCAAGAATTTCAGAACTGAAGAAGCTTCTCGAATGAGAAGTGAAATGTCTTCAAGAAAAAATAAGTAAGTCCAGTTGCCTCTTGGAAAAGCACCTTTGGGGTTTGATAAATTGGGCACGTTTCAAGTCCATTCTGTTAAACAATGCCATCTTGTGGGATCCTGGGAGTGTACCTTCTCTGTCACTGTTCTGGTTCTCCAAAAATATCATTTCCCAGAGGTCTGTCTTTTGCTATCCTTCTTCTGCTTTAGAAAGGCATTAAAAACCTAGCTTTTCAAATAAACCACAGGCCAATGTATTTTATGATCCCACTGAGCAATGACTGATGAGGGATGGCTGAAAATGTTTGTTAATGTAATCCCTCATATAATATTTCACTGTTCTACAGTTTATATTCTGATTATTTCTATTGAGTTTTTCATGTAACTGCCTCAAGTTTTCCAACTTGGTGACCATGTAAGCACTACTACTACTATTAATGTGTGCTTTTTATGTATTCTATGTTTTCACTATATTTTAATACTAGTATTATTAGAGTTGCCAAGTTGTATCTAAAGAGAAAAATATTGTTTTTTTTTTCCTTGAAGAACTTACATGGAGTTCTATCAGCTCATATTTGCTATCATATCATACCTATTCCAAAATGCCATTTGCACACAATATTAAGTAGAGGTACCTGTAAACCAGCAGTGGAAATGCATGTTCATCTAAATCTTGAATAAAAATTATTAGTAAAGAAGGCAAACAAAGTTATTTTCAGGTAAATGCAGCTGGCATCAGATTTTTGTCAGGAGTCAAAAACAATTTGATAACACATAATCAATCAATCAATCAGTCAATCAATCAGTCAATCAATCAATCAATCAATCATCTTCTTCTACTATATCATTTATCATTTGAACCACTTCCACAAGACCTGCCTCCGCAGTCTTCTGAGGATCCGGTGGCAGGACAAGGTGCCAGACACAGAAATCCTCTCCAGAGCAGGCCTGCCATCAGTTCACACTGATTAAAACCCAGACATGCTGGGCAGGCCATGTTGCAAGGATGCCACACAACCCCATCCCCAAACAGCGTCTCATGGTGAGCTGTCTCAAGGAAAACGATTGCACGGGGGACAAAGGGCAAAGGAAGCGGTACAAAGATACACTGAAAGCCTCTTCCAAGTCCCTGGATATCGACACCACCTCCTGGGAAACCCTGGCACAAGTTCGATCGACATGGCGCACGTTGATCCACCAAGGCTGTCAGACATTTGAAAACAGAAGGACAACCATAGCACAAGAGAAGCAAGCACTCTGCAAAGCCAGAGCTGCAAATGCTGCAATAGTTAGTTTAGTTTAGTTTAGTTTTATTTGATTTATATACCGCCCTACTCCCGAAGGACTCAGGGCGGTGAACAGCCACAAGATAAAACACATAAATACAAAATTTAAAAACAGAATAAAACTGAATTAAACAATTTGGCCAAAGACAGATTTAAAACACCCCAATAATTAAGAACAGATTAAAAATTTGCATTTTAAAAAGGGAAAAAGGGAAAAAATTAGGTCAGGCCAGCCTGATGGAATAGAAAGGTCTTGAGAGTGCGGTGGAAGGTGCGTAGATCCGGGATCCTCCGTATCTCCGGGGGGAGCTCATTCCAGATAGTAGGTGCCCCCACAGAGAAGGCTCTCTCCCTGGGGGCCGCCAGTCGACATTGTTTGGCCGACAGCATCTGGAGGAGCCCCTCTCTATGAGAGCGTACCGGCCGGTGGGAGGCTACCGGTGGCAGCAGGCGGTCCCGTAGATAACCAGGTTCTAAGCCATGGAGCGCTCTAAAGGTGGTAACCAAGACCTTGAAGCGCACACAGAAGACCAGCGGGAGCCAGTGCAGCTCGCGCAGGAGAGGTGTTACATGGGAATGCCATGTCGCTCCCATAACCACCCGCGCGGCTGTACTCTGCGTCAGTTGGAGCCTCCGGGTGCTCCTCAAGGGGAGCCCCATGTAGAGAGCATTGCAGTAGTCCAGGCGGGAAGTGACGAGGGCATGAGTGACTGTGCGTAAGGAGTCCCGATCCAGAAAGGGACGCAACTGTCGAATCAGGCGAACCTGATGAAAAATCCTCCCAGTCACGGCCGTCAAGTGCTCTTCTAAAGACAGCCATGAATCCAGGAGGACGCCCAAGTTGCGAGCCCTCTCCGTGGGGGCCAGTGATTCACCTCCAATAGTCAGTGATGGCATCAACTGACTATATCGGGATGTCGGAAACCACAGCCACTCAGTCTTGGATGGGTTGAGCCTGAGCCTGTTTCTCCCCATCCAGATCCGCATGGCCTCCAGGCACTGGGACATCACTTCAAGGGCATCATTGGGGTGCTCCGGGGTGGAGATGTACAGCTGAGTATCGTCAGCATACTGATGGTACTTCACCCCAAAACCACACATAGTGTTGCCCACACATGTCTGCACGACATGTGGCAGAACATTCCGTGCCCGTATAGGCCTTACCAGTCACCTGCGGACACACCATGGAGGATGGGAAGGTTTTTCACATTTGTTTTTTTCTTGGTAGGGTTCTATCCCTTTGTGTCAGTGGTGAAATCCGAACTGGTTTGCTACTGGTTTGCTGGCCGCGCATGCGCACCGTGCACCAAATGTGTGCTGTGTGTGCATACCCATGCGCAGTGCGCGACAAAAGGAGGCTTGGGAAGGTAAATAGAACAGCAAGGGGGGAATCAGCTGTGGCGCACAATTTGGCTTTGCTAGAAAGTAGGATTTCCTGCTTTCTAGCAAAGCTAAACCCCGCTGCACAGCTAATTGTCAGAAATACCGGTTCAAAGGAACCAGTAGCTTTTTTTAACTACTGGTTCAACTGAAATGGTAGCTAACTCCAGTAGTTTTTTTTTACCACCTGTTCACCCGAACTGGTAGTTTTTATCACTACCCGTTCTCCCAAACCGGAGTGAACCGGTAGCATTTCACCCCTGCTTTATGGTCTCTTAAAAGTCTTATATGGGAAACCAGTGATGACAAGAGATATTGAGAGGTCCTCTTGAGTAAGGAGACACACTTGTACTTGTACTGATCAGAAACAGATTTCAAAAGGCTGCTCCACCCCTGCTGTAGTCTCTTCGGCAGTGTCTGAGTGGTTGTCAGTGATGTCATAAGAATATTTATGATACCTCATAAATGGATGTCTCTGACTATTTTCCTTATTTTTATGTACAAATTGCATTTTATAATGGCAATAAAGCACTGGAGACTGCACATTTCTGAGTGATTATTGCATTTCTCAGGTGGTTAAAGCTGCTGTAACAGCTTCTCATCTCAAATTTCAAGAGCTCTTGCCCACCATTGAAGTCAGTAACATGCTACATGCATGTGGGTGGGCATTCATTTTCTACTGATTTCATGTCTGAGGGCAGATTTGTTCCTTTTACAAATGTCTCCTCTTAACACAGAGACAACTCCCATGGTTGCTGTCTGCAACTCAGGGTACTTCTAAACAACAGCTGCTGGTGCTACAGACCAAAAGACATCTTGTCATCACTTACATCTTTATTTAACAGGTTTTTTTTTTTTTTTTGGTAGTCATAAGAACATAGAAATGGAACTAATAATGGGAAAAAAGAGGGTTATAAATGGAAGGCACAATGGTTTGGGACAAAATGATAGCACTTGCTTGGTGATATCATCATGCCACTCCAATGCACTTGCATTCTAATGACCAATGCAAGAGCATAAGTTATGGCATCACACAATAATGTTGTTACGTATATTTTGTTTGGACCATTTCATTTAAGATCCTAAAGCAGGCTAATGATTGCTTAAGAAACATCTTTTGAAAGTATCCTTGGAAGCAGAGATGTAAATATTCGTGCTTTGTGATTCTTTGGATTTAAAAGCTAAAAGGAGCTCTAGAGTGTGCTAGTTTGCAACTCTTCAATCCAATCCAATCCAATCCAATCCAACCCAACTCAACCCAATGCAATCCAATCCCATGAAAAGCAGCTGTGGAAAGCAACCCTAAAATCCAAGTTGGTCCTGGGGTGCTACATGAGTGCCCTTGCCTTCTCTGAAGCATCTTTTGGCCTTTGAATCTGAAGTTCTACATAACCTTGGAAAAGACACTGAAGGCTTGAGATGGGTGAGTCAGGAACTAGTATTTTCCAGATCTACGATGGCCATTATGTTAACCTACAACAACTGCTCATTTTCAAGGCTACCAAATGCTATGCCATGTACTTATTAATTCAGAAGGGCAGGAGGAAAAAAATCCAAGTATTTAAACTTCCAAGAGTATGGGTTTTTTTTTTTAAAAAAGAGAAAAACATTTTGGCATTAGCTGTGGACAGTCAACTGTTATGTATGGCTTCTTGCCTGCAAAGAAGTCTCTAATCTAACTAAGCCATGTTTGACAGTTTTCAGTCAAGGCAAGCCAAGCAGTCAACTAAGCCATGAAGCTTCAGGACACTTGTTCTTTATTGCTGGGCCCAGCTCAGAAGCTTGACTCAACCCAGTTCTTTTTAAAAAGAAACTCAGAAATAAACCATGACTTAAAAGAAGGAAAGGGGGGTATTTGGCAACTGTGGTAATAATAGTAGTTTAATTTATTCTGTGCTTATAGCTCAGTGCAGTACAGACACGGAATAAGAACACCCATACAATCACATATTGCAATAGTTTATAGTATTACATTATAAAAGAAAAGTCCACGGCATATAATATTAAACTTTGAATTTATAAACTGTCAGTTATTTATTTATTTTAAATCAGTGCCCATGAAAAAGAAATATTTAGTGGGTTTTTTTAAAAATTAAGTGGTCTGATTCATGTAATTCTGGGGGCAGTATATTAGTTATAACAGGAGGCAGGTGAGAAAAAATCTATTAAAATTATATAGGTTTCATATATTTCAACATTATGTTTTAATTTTGAAATAATAAATTAAATTTGGAATGTTGCCCAGGTTTCCTTCTTTTTCAGTATAAAATTAGTTCAAAAGCTGAGAGTTGTCAGATTAAGCCAACTTTTAAATTCTGGGTCACAAGCATTCCTGTATGTGTAGATATTTATTATCTATTATCTATTTATTATTATCTACTTATTTTACAGTTCAAACTCAATGTGTCCAAAGTTCTTCATACTTTTGAAGATCCTAGATTTTGATGAGTTTCACCCTTCCTTCCAAAACCCTGCCTCACTGTAGTTATTATGGCTAACCAATCAGGAATTACAAGCAGACATACCCATAATATGTTTATCAAAATTCCTTAAAATTGAATACTTCTCTAACATAGAAAGGATGAGAGCCATTGATTGGATAATAGAGAATATTCTCATATTCCGTCCCAAGTTTCTTTGATATCATACTTTAAAGGTAAATCCGTTTTATGACATGTTTAATACTTCTTTGAAATCCCTGTTCTGAGTGCACTCTCCTGCCCTTACTCCATGAATGTGGAAAACATCAGTTCATCTCACCTATGCTACACTGCATATGATGCCCTTCAACCTATTCTCCAAAGCACCTGAAGGCAGGACAAGAAGCAATGGATGGAAACTAATCAAGGAGAAAAGCAACCTAGAACTAAGGAGAAATTTCCTGATAGTTAGAACAATAAATCAATGGAACAACTTGCCTCTAGAACTTGTGGGTGCTCCAATACTGAAAGTTTTAAAGAAGATATTGGACAACTCTTTCTCTGAAATGGTATGGGGTTTCCTGTCTGAGCAGGGAGCTGGATTAGAAGACCTACCCTCCCAACTCTGTTATTTATTATGCACAGAGGAAGAAGACCTCATGCTGGCAAGATAAAAAGCTGTCAATATGGCCCAATGCTGGGTAAATGTCAACTCATTGTTGAATGTTATATCTCTATAATTTGAAGGTGCTACTGATACAAATAAAGAAAAATTTCCATCACTTCAGGCATAATTTGAGTTATGTCCCCATTAAATACTTCATTTCCTTCCTATATAATTTCAGAAGAAAAGGATTTCTTCTCATCCTTTTTCATCTACATCCTTCCTTTCCTTTCCATTTTCCGCAGCTGCCAGCTCTTGGTCATGACCACATCTACTGAACCACCAACCTTCTCTCTCTGATTTAGTAGCCCACTGGTTTCATTCACCACTCTAATTTGATTTATATGCCGCCCTTCTCCGGAGACTCAGGGCGGCTTACAATGCGTTAAGCAATAGCCTTCATACTTTTGTATATTTATACAAAGTCAGCTTATTGCCCCCACAATCCGGGTCCTCGTTTTATCTACCTTAGAAAGGATGGAAGGCTGAGTCAACCTTGAGCCTGGTGAGATTTGAACTTGCAGTAATTGCAGGCAGCTGATGTTAATAACAGTGCTTTAGTCTGCTGCGCCACCAGGGCTCCATTTATCCATCACTAAGACCAACCCAACTGAAATGAAATTTAGTGTCTTGGAAACAAAATGTCAATTCTCTGTTAATTTTTTTTTAAAGGTTAGAGGTCACATTTAATATGGTAAAGGCTACCAAGATGGGGGAGGTGGGTGCAGCCATGTTACATACGTGGGCAAAATCAGGATTTTTGTTTCATTGCAGTAGGACTTTTTTGAGGGGGGGAGGAATGAATCACTTTTTTTGTTTTTTATTATATTATTATTATTATTATCATCATCATCATCATCATCATCATCATCATCTTCATCATCATCATCATCATCATCATATGGCATAACAAACCATGGGCTTACAATATATATTGATATTTTTAATGATATCTGCAATACAATTGGAGCTTCCCAGGTGGTCAGCAGAGGTTGCCAATGATCTCTAATAGGGGAAAAAATAAAGGAAATATAGTAAGTAAAGTAAAGTAAGTAAAAATAAAATAATACATATCTTTCAAATGCCCAAAATGTCATAATATTTTGGAATTTCATCCCATAACTCTACAATCTAATGAGAGTTTGCTGTAGCACAAAATTGCAGCCCTTAATAAAAACACCAAATATCTAAAATGTTTAACTTTGGGGAGGATCTACTGCATATGCCATGATGCCTGTGGCTGCTACATTCTGGAACTTTAACTTAAGGGATGGTCATCAAAACTTTTGTACGGGTGGGGAAATATGAGCTGTTGCATAACTTTTCATGTTTCCCACTAATAGAGCACAAAACCATGTGAGCTTTTTTGGCAGTTTTGTTTGGACACCATCCATGGGTGGCTATTTTAAGGAGATGAGTCAATCTATAGGAATATTATGGACATGGGACTGGAGGTTCAACTTCATCCCATGTTCTATGCATGGATGAGTAATGCTGCCAACTAGGCATAAGTTTTCCAATTTTTGTTGTCACCCCCATTCACATGCCACATGGTGTTACTGTGATGTAGATGTGTGCATGTAGTCATACTCCCAATGGATTTCTAGCTCTTGGCTGCTGCTGAAAAAATGATAGCAGAGAGAGCCAAATCTATCATTCAGAAATCAGTTTATGACCATCATTAGATAAAAAGAAAGGATGGATGAGAAGAATTCAATACAATCTGACACTTTCTCCTACTTCAATTCATGACGTAGCATTCAATTCTCTTCTGCCTAAAGTTCAATAAAGCATTCTCAGAAATGTGTCCAAAATGGCTTGTGCTGGGAATAGATTCACGTATTGTATGGTTGATTATTCTGATACTCATATTTTGTTTCCCATCATTGTAATGCCATGATATCGACTGTTCTCTTCCAGAATCTCCATCAGACAAAACAAACAACGGGGGTATGGTAGTGAAGGCCTTGGACTAGGACCAGGAGATCCAGATCAGCTAGAGGAGCTCAGACGGTAACTTTGGAGCAATCCCTTTCTGTTAGCCCAATCTTCTCACTGTTTTTCTGTTGTGGGGAAAAATGATGGAGGAAGTGCTATTATTTATTTATTTATTTATGGCAGGGGTGTCAAACACAAGGCATCTGGCCTGCGATGTGGTTGGATCCGGCCTTCAGGGCCATCTTGGGAAATGTAAGGGGGCGGCCCGCATGGCTTCGGCCCGATCTACTCAGTGAGAAGAGGAAACATGCCAGCAGTTTGGGGAGTGGCGTTAAACTGGCCACGCCACCCAGTTGGCCACGCCCACCTGGCCCCCTGAAGTCAACCACAGCCCTGATGTGGCCTTCAATGAAATTGAGTTTGACACCCCTGATTTATGGCATCAGAGATATGGCATCAATCACTGATATATAAAGTGCTGTTGTGAGCTCCAGAAAGAAAGGCAGGATATGCATCTAACAAAAAAAAAGTTTTTCTTGAAATATTATTCTCTCTTTTCAGCTAAGAATTTCATTAGCCAAAAGATGACTATTTCCACGGTATCTCATAACCTCCATAAATGAACCCTATATGGACATTATACTTCCAAAAAGCCCACAGGCATGTGAACTTCCTCTCAAATATTATAGGAGGAAGAAGTTGGAAACATGCATGGTTATTTAGCAGTGATATTGTTGCTTGCTTTTTTTTTTTTTAATATGTGAACCTTCCTGAATATACTCATACTCCAAGATTTTCTCATGACTTATTCCTTCTGCCAGGTTCACCTTAGATAGCCTGTGCTTACGTTTTGTACAGTTAAGAGATTTCTTCAGAAGACCTTGAGTTTGGTGTTTTTACTTCATCCAAATTGTATTTCCATTACAATAAACTGGTTTTCATAAATCAGGTCACTGATTTGTTGGTGATAAGACCTATTTTGCTTGGAAGAATGTACAAGAAGATTCATCACCGAAGTATCCATTTTAAGTTCAGGTCAGCCAAACCTAAGTAAAATGATACATAATCTCAGTTCAACCTCAGTATACCACTAACCAGATCTCAAAAATTATGGGTTAGACTTTCAAAGGTAAAAAAATAAATACGGACAGGAAATTCCAGCTACCAATGAAAGTAAGTGGGAATTATATAAGTTAAGAACTACTTTGGGAAATGCATGTATTATTTCTTTAAAAATAGGAGAATTTTATGGAGCTGCTCGAGGAAGAATCAAACAAATATAGAAGCAAAGTATTTTAACCCTCTATATGTATATATGTTGGAGGTTAAAAAATTGGCATTTGTAGGCATGTAGGACTCCCTCTATCATTAAACTCAGGCTGTATGCCAGTTGATCTTCACTCACAACATAATGATTAAGTTTAACTTTGAGAGCCGTTTGGTGTAGTGTTAAAGCATCAGGCAAAGAACCAGGAAGCCATGAATACCTTAATCTCACTTCTGATGGATACTTTAAGCCTTGAGAGGTCATCTTAAAATTGGCTGTTCATGGTATCTGCTACTTACAAGGAACCATCTTAATGTCTCAACCTGCCATGTCTCCTGTAAGAAGATGTATGAATTGCAAAGGTATCTGTTACAAACCAAGATGATGAAAGCAGGATTAGATGTGCATTGCAATCTTACAAAGCAACTCTCAACATTTTGTATTTGCCTGTCAATGTTGCACACAAGTATATAGTTCCTAGGGGTTTGTCTTGTGATGGCACAACTCATATTTTGACATTTCATATCCCCTGTCCACCCGATAACTATGCAAATGTATAAAGAACTAACTTCTTTTTTAATATACTCATTTTACCACTGAGATAAATATTTCCAAATATTTCATGTATTTTTGAATTTCCATTTCTTCTATTATGATGTAGCATGACTTAGAAGTTAATGATTTAATTGTGGAACAAGACATAAGTATATAAGCAAGACCAGCTTTGTTTGGAACGCAAGACATATTTGTTTAAGTGGATTCTCTCTCTTTATGGCTAGCAATAAAAATATTTAATAATTAACATAGTTTATCCTAAAGAAAACATATTTAAAACACACTATTTCTACTAAAATATGGCCATTAATATAACATTCTTATTTTTATATTAGTTTGGGAAGGTACAGGTCAAACTTTGCAAAGACTGAAGGCCCCCAAGCACACCTTGCTTCCTCTCTATGGTTTATGTTTGTACTGTTAAGGATTCTCCTATAAACCACAGGTTAGGTTAGAGCTAGGCTAGGGTTAGAGTTAGGGTTAGGGTTAGGCTCAGAGTTAGAGCTAGGGTTAGGACTAGGGTTAGAGTTAGGGTTAGGCTCATGTTAGGATTAGGGATCATGTTAGGATTAGGGCTAGGGCTAGGGCTAGGGCTAGGGTTAGGGCTAGGGTTAGGCTCAGGGCTAGGGCTAGGGCTAGGGCTAGGGCTAGGGCTAGGGCTAGGGCTAGGGCTAGGGCCAGGGCTTGGGTTTATGCATAAATGAGTTTTTGAGATGCTGTTTCAGATTCCAATAAAGTTTAGGCAGAGTAGGTTTGTTAAGTCAACTCAGGTTAAAGAGTTATGTTCAATCTTTTAAATTCTTTAGAAAGAAAAAAGGGTATCTGATATCTAAACCATTTGTGGCTTGAAATAAGATGAGTTCTGAGTAACAGCTTGATTTCATCTTTTTTAAAATAGGGAACAAAAGTGTTTATTTCTTCATCCTAACAGCCCTTGGGAAAGTGTTTGAAAGCAGCTCTGCAACTGGATTGAATCCAGTCTGTATGTGTGCATCGTATTCTCACATTTTAAAATGAACTGGAGTTTGAAGTAGTCTAGACAGCTTGAAGATGAAACCCCTTTGCTGCTCTCCACCTTTTGTTATTTGTTTAGCATGATGAAGAGTGCAGGAGAATGTTAAACCTTGCATATTACTATGTGACCTTGGGTTGGCCTAATAATATAATTTCCCCAGTATTGTGAAACAACATATCTTCAAAGCATTTTTCATGAGTAATTTCATTTTAATTCTTCCCAACTGCATGCATATTGTCCATATAACTCATTCACCTTGTTATTGTGAAGCACAGAATTTATGCCATTGACATTTTTATTGTAACTATTTAATAAATTGATATCAATGAGTGGCCAGAAGGCAAAGCCTATCTGACTTATTCAGTTCTTCACTGAGATCTTTGTGATTTGGGAGAGCCTTCTCTGTGGGGGCACCTATGATCTGGAACGAGCTCCCCCTGGAGATACGGAGGATCCCGGATCTGCGCACCTTCTGTCGCGCGCTTAAGACTTTTTTATTTCATCAAGCTGGCCTGGCCTAAATCTTCTCCCCTTTTAAATATAAATTTTAAATATAAATTTTAATTTGTTTTAAATTATGGGATATTTTAAATTCAGCCAAATTATTTAATTTGTTTTTAATCTATTTTAATTTTTTGTATTTATGAGTTTTATCTGGTGGCTGTTCACCGCCCTGAGTCCTTCGGGAGAAGGGCAGTATAGAAATTTAATAAAATAAAATAAAATAAAATAAAATAAAATAAAATAAAATAAAATAAAATAAAATAAAATAATAAAATAAATAAAATAAAATAAAATAAAATAAAATAAAATAAAATAAAATAAAATAAAATAAATAATTCATCCTGATGGATAAGTGTCAAGACAGTAAGGTTTCATCATCACAGAGGCATTAGGTAGGGGACAAAGGATGTGTCTTTCTGAGAGTGAAAGTCCAGTCTCTAATCCTGATGAAGATGGCTGAACCCAGGCGATCACCCACAAAAGAACATCATTTGGGAAAATAGTGTAGAAGAAGGTAGCAAAAGATGTAGATACTCTTGATAAATAAATAAGAACATAGGTAATGCCCTGCTCCCCTTCATGGATTACTGCCTTGTTGTGGTGAAGGGGCGTGCATAGCTCAATGAAGCTATGAACTAAGCCGTGGACAGGTCATAGCAGAGAGTTCTGACAAAACGTGATCCACTGGAGAAGGAAATGGCAACCCACTCCAGTATCTTTGCCATGAAAACCCCATGGATAGCACCAAAAGGAAAAAAAGATATGACACTGGAAGATGAGCCCCTCAGGTCAGAAGGTGTCCAATATGCTACTGGGGAAGAGCAGAGGGCTAGTACTAGTAGAGCCAGAAAGAGTGAAGTGACTGGGCAAAGCCGAAAGGACGCTCAGCTGTGGATGCATCTGGTAGCGAAAGGAAAGTCTGATGCTGTAAAGATTTTTTCTCCATAGGAACCTGGAATGTAAGATCCATGAATCAAGGCAAGTTGGACGTGGTCAAACAAGAGATGACAAGACAAGACTGAACATCGACATCTTAGGAATCAGCAAACTAAATGGACAGGAATGGGTGAATTTAATTCAGATGACCATCAGGTATACTACTGCGGACAAGAATCCCCCAGAAGAAATGGAGTAGCCTTCATAATCAATAAAAGAGTAGGAAAAGCAATACTGGGATACAATCCCCAAAATGACAGAATGATCTCAGTTCGAATCCAAGGCAAACCATTCAATATCACAGTAATCCAAGCTATGCCCCAACCACTGATGCTGAAGACTATGAAATTGACCAGTTCTATGAAGCCCTACAGTACCTTATAGAATTAACACCAAAAAATGATGTCCTTATCATCATGGCAGATTTGAATGCTAAAGTAGAAAGCCAAAAGATAACTGGAATAACAGGCAAGTTTGGCTTTGGAGTACAAAATGAAGCAGGGCACAGGCTGATAGAATTCTGTCAAGATAATACGATGGTCATAGCAAACACTCTTTTCCAACAACCCAAGAGTCCTACACATGGACATCACCAGATGGTCAACACAGAAATCAGATTGACTATGTGCTCTGCAGCCAAAGATGGAGAAGCTCCATACAGTCAATAAAAACAAGACCAGGAGCCGACTGTGGCTCAGATCATGAGCTTCTCATTGCAAAATTTAGACTTAAATTGAAGAAAGTAGGGAAAAGACTAGGCCACTCAGGTATGAACTAAATCATATCCCTGATGAATATACAGTAGAGGTGACAAATAAATTTTAGTAATTAGATCTGATAGACAGAGTGCCTGAAGAACAGGCACTCAAAACTCAAAACAGTCAACAAAAGTGCGTATAGTCAAGGCTATGGTTTTCCCAGTTGCAATGTATGGCTGTGAAAGTTGGACCATAAGAAAGCCTGAGCACCAAAGAATTGAGGCCTTTAAACTATAGTGCTGGAGAAGACTCCTGCGAGTCCCTTGGACTGCAAGGTGATCAAATCGGTCAGTCCTAGAGGAGATCAACCCTGACTGCTCTTTAGATCCTGAAGATGAAACTCAAATACTTTGGCCACCTAATGAGAAGGGAGGACTCACTGGAGAAGAGCCTGATGCTGGGAAAGATTGAAGGCAAAAGACGAAGGGGACGACAGAGAACGAGGTGGCTGGATGGAGTCACTGAAACAGTAGGTGTGGGTTTAAATGGACTCCAGAGGATGGTAGAGGACAGGAAGGCCTGGAGGAACGTTGTCCATGGGGTCACAATGGGTCAGACACTACCTCGCAACTAACAACAACAACCCTGCTGGTTTAGACCTCTGGCCTATCTAGTCTGGCAGTCTGTTCTCATAGTGTCCAATCAAGTGTACAAGGATAACCTTTTCTTGTCTACTTTATCTACACCATGCATAATGTATACATGTCTATCATGTTCCCTTTTATTCATCTGTCTTACACAGCATAATATTAGTGCTCATTGCAAATTCTGTAGAAGTATTGGAACAGCAAGGAGGACTGCTTGGTCTTTTTGATTAGCAGTTTACATCCTCAGAAAATTAGCCAAAATCTGATCTCAACCATGAACAACAATTAATAGTCAGAAGACATGAGGAAAACTCCTTAACATGGATAGACTTCACCATAGTTTCAAATGGGAAGCTGTGAGCATCCTAGACTGAGCCAAGTCCAAAAACACTAGAGAATTCCCAGAAGCCTGTCATTCTGACAAATCAGTCATCAACAGATACATAGAGATAAATAACATCTATATACCTTTCAAAAGAGACAATCAAAAGTGAGCGGTGGGAGCAAGCTAAAAAGGAAATAAAAAGACCAAAACACTTCTTTGCCAGCAATCAACACCCAGATAATCAGAGATTACCACCAAGTTTAATATTAGACCAACAATAAAATAGTAAAAAATATTCAATCAATGAACTACCAACTCAGACAAACAGTCAAACAGTAAACAACAGCCTAATCAAGGAACTGGCCAAGTACATTTCCATCAACACTGACAGGACAAGACACATATACAGAGAGAAAACCCCACTCCCTTCTGGCACTGATGATGTTACCTGGTTGGGTAATAAAATGACTGCAAGAAAACAACCAAGGTTAGAGAGCACCAAGGACCCCACTTTTTTCTAATGTACATGGACCAATATCAGCTCCTACAGTATATCAGCAGCATAGAGGCAGCTTGGAACTTTCCCCTTCCCTGTGCGAGTACTTAAATAATGTTTGAAATATATTAACATAATAAATAGAATCCTGAAACTCTCTTTTAACTTTCTTGTTTTAAAGGAGTTGAGAAGCCTGGACCGTTTGTGTGTGCATTCCTTTTTGCAGTTTTTCATTAATAAATGGTGAATGTATGCCTGATGAACACGGAGTCTAAGACTGACAATAGGAAAACAGCAGCATAGTCCCAGGAAAAGACAATAGAAGTACAGTTACAGTGTTTAAGCTTATTAACAGTTGGCAATGGAGTGAAAGTACAAAGACCACCATTCTATTCAATTATGTTCTGTTTACAAAGTCTGGTTCAAGGACAACAATATGTTCAGAGTTGCATGCCTTTAAAACCATATCAAGTAAATGACTGCATCATTATATTCAGCACAACCATTGTGTGGGATTATTTTTGTTCTTAACAGTGGTCGCCTCCTCTACGTCCATCATTTTTGAAGCCGTATAAGAGAAGGAGACTGGGGAAACCCCTGCCTCAGAAAGTTATACATCCAGCCCCAGTGTGATTGTCTGGCAGTGTTAAGGACCATCTGTTAATAGTAACATCACTCTGAAAAATTCAGTTTTCAGAGACCACATTCTCTGTAGTCATTCCATATGCCACAATTAATCAGAAAGCTGACTAGCCTGTGAGTAGTGTGCTCTCATGTTTAAAGGTACCAGTCCTTTTCTGAGCCAGCAGGGCCTGTGTTCAATTGACAACTTCTGAGCATAACATTTTTGCTCTGGGCAGAAAACCAGGATACAAAATCCACAGGGCTCCATTTCTTAAACACAAAAGTGGGTGTGGCGGGAGTTTCATATCTCATTAGCTCTTAAAATGCCAACCCGCTGCATGTTGCACATGGGGGCTAAATAACCACAGTCCTTATGGATTTCTGCAGTTGTAATTGATTCCCTGTCTTACAGTTGCTCAGAGTCTGCATATCGATGGCTTCCATTGCATGTGAATAGCCCAATAACGTCCAGGAATGCAAAACTTGCTTTCATTGCTTGTTCTCTTCTCCTTTGGCAGAACAATGGTCCAGCTGGGGATTAGTTTGTCACTGGACTTTTCATACATGTGCTGGGCATGCCATTTTGCCAGATGAATCAAGACCAATGGCTCTGAATGCTTCTTAAAAGAGAACAATGCTTTTGCTAGGAATGTGAGAAAGAGTCACTGATTTTTCCCAACACTTTGGAGACTAGAAATGAGAACCGTGAAAAAGAATATTGTTTTTGATTCTCTAAAGATTCGAAAGGTGTAAAACTCTAGCAACAATTTAAAAGAAAAGAAAAGAGAGGATTCTTGGCTGATCTCCCTCTGACATAGGGAGGAATTTAATTTTGCAATTGATACGGTCTCTTTGCTAACTGGTTTCTGGTTTGGTTCTGCAACCCAACAAGACAGACACAGACTTCAGAGGATAATTAGAACTGCAGAAAAAACAATTACTACCAATCTGCCTTCTATTGCGGACCTGTACACTGCACAAGTCAAAAAGAGGGCTGTGAAAATATTTACAGACCCCTCGCATCCAGGACATAAACTGTTTCAACTCCTACCCTCAAAATGATGCTATAGAGCACTGCACACCAGAACAACTAGACACAAGAAGTTTTTTTCCTGAATGCCATCACCCTGCTAAACAAATAATTCCCTCAATACTGTCAAATTATTTACTAAGTCTGCACTACTATTAATCTTGTCATCGTTCCTATCATCCATCTCATCCCACTTATGACTGTATGACTATAACCTTGTTGCTGGTATCCTTAACATTTATATTGACTATTTCCTAATATGATTTGATTGCTTATTTGTACCCTATGACTATCATTACAGTGTTGTACCTTATGATTCTTGATGAATGTATCTTTTCTTTTATGTACACTGAGAACAGATGCACCAAGACAAATGCCTTGTGTGGCCAATAAAGAATTCTATTCTATTCTGTTCTGTTCTGTTCTGTTCTGTTTCTAGTAGCCCTCCACTGTCTAGTCAACTTACCTTTCATTAAACAGCAGCAGAGCTCCAAATGCTATGATTGGTTTATTTATTTAAAATATTTATAGCTGTCTACTGGCCAGAAGATCTCATGGCAGATTACAGACAAGGTAAATAGGAGAAAAAAACAAATAAAAGAAATAAGAGGTGAATTTGTAGTGCACCAGAGCACGGCCAAAGAAGAATTCAAGTGGCTAATGAGATATTCAAGGGACAAAATGCATGAGGATACTAAGTCCAAAATTAATATAAAACTCAGGACTTAACCAGGTGTGAAATGCAGATAAGATATTTGCCAGCTTCACCACTAGTGGAATTTTGAAATGAGGGTGCCACAACAGAAAATAACTTTTTTTGGGGAAGCCAACATAGGTTTGTCAAAAACAGATCATGCCAGACAAAACGTATTTCATTCTTTGAAGAAGTGACTAAATTAGTGGACCAGCAAAATGCTGTGGACATAGTATACTTGAACCTCAGTAAAGCATTTGACAAAGTAGACCCCAGCCTACTTCTTGGTAAGATAGAAAAATATGGGATAGAAAGCATCACCACCAGGTGGATTTGTAACTGGCTAACCAACTACACATGTAGTCCTCAATGAAACTACATCTACTTGGAGGGACGCATGCAGTGGGGTACCCAAGGTTTTGTGTTAGGCCCAGGACTCTTCAACATTTTCATAAATGATTTAGATCAGAAGATAGAAGTGGAAACCATCAAATTTGCAGATGATACCAAGCTGGGTGGAATAATCAAAACTTTAGAAGATAGGCTCAAGTTCCAGAAGCATCTTGATAGACTTGAACAAAAACAAATGCACAGGTATAGAATACGTGATACGTGGCTCAACAGCAGTAACTATGAGAGTGATCTAGGAGTTCTAGTGGACAACCATTTAAATATGAGCCAGCAGTGTTCTGCAGCTGCCAAAAAAGCCAATGGGGCCCTAGGTTGCATCAACAGAGGGATAGTATCAAGGGCACTTGAAATATTAGTACTGCTTTATATTGCTTAGGTAAACCCACAGTTTTGTTTTTTTTTAATTTGATTTATATGCCGCCCTTCTCCAGGGCGGCTTACAATGCGTTATTACAATGCGTACAATAGCCTTCATACTTTTGTATATTTATACAAAGTCAGCTTATTGCCCCCACAAACTGGGTCCTCAATTTACCTACCTTAGAAAGGATGGAAGGCTGAGTCAATCTTGAGCCTGGTGAGATTCGAACTTACAGTAATTGCAGACAGCTGGTGTTAATCACAATGCTATCAGTCTGCTGAGCCACCAGGCCAGTTGGAAGTTTGTATCCAGTTTTGGTTACTATAATACAAAAAAGATGTTGAGATTCTAGAAAGAGTTCTGAGAAGAGCAACAAAGGTGATTATGGGGCTAGAAACTAAAACATATAAAGAATGGTTGCAGGAATTGTGTATGTCTAGTCTAACAAACAAACATAAGGTCTGGGGTGAATGATAACAGTCTTCCAATATTTGAGGGGTTGTCACAGAGAAGGGGGGGGGGGTCAAACTAATTCTCCAAAGCAGCTGAGGAAGGACAAGAAATAACAGATGAAAGATTATCAAAGGGAGATGCAACCTAGAAACAAGGAGAAATTTCCGGACAGTGGGAACAATTAATCAGTGGAACAGCTTGCCTTTAGAAGTTGTGGGTGCTCCATCACTGTTGGTTTTTAAGAAGAGATTGGACAGTGATTTGTCTGAAATGGTTTGGGTCTCCTGCTTGAGCAAGGGGTTGGACTAGATAACCTCTAAGGTTCCACCCAATTCTGTATTCTGCTTTTAAATAATACTGACCAAAACAAGAGGGGTTATTTTGAATGGTGGCTTTCAGTGCCAGTTACTTTGCAAAGGGGATGGTTAAACCTAGAAACAGTGGTGCTGAGGGAATAGGAACTGCGATACTACCCAAGAATGTGATAATCACAGGATCAGGGTGGCATTAGAAGGACTGCCCCCATCAGATTTAATAGTTTAGAGACATAATATCTTGCAGCAACACCAGCGGTGATGAGATTCTGCCTGCAAAGTAAGACTGCTTATAAGCTCCACTGAATGAATTGAAAAGAGTATTTTGCGTAAAACTCCCTCTTCTCACAAAAGCCAACATTTCTAAGTGTCACTTTACCTACCTTCGTGAAACAACTTATACATTTGTAAAACCTTCACTGAAGGCAGCTCTGCAGTTTTATGGAAAACAACATTCCAGGGTTGCAAAGATCTTGCCAGTTCTGTGAAAAATGACACCAATTAAAGCTTAAATTGCTTGTTTTCTCATAAGGTACATATTTTCATAACTTTGAAATCAAATAATTGCTGCTTTTATATTAAATACAATAAAACAAAAAAGATGCTAGTTTAGAGGAACTGCTACAAGCATTTTAATATAATTTTCCCACCATTTAAAGTCACAAAATATGGAAAGCAAGTCAAGTATGCAAAGTTTCAAGGAGATGAAGAAACTCCTTCAGATTATTACATCATTTGTCTTTCGTGTCAGAAAATGCGCATGTGATTTCACTGTTTGATTAAATGCCAGAAAAGGCATATTGTGCTTATCAAAGTGATTACAGATTTTATTCATCTAAAAAAAAGGTATTCGCTAATACTTTGACAGTTGATTATTCCAAAATATGCCAAATTATTTTAAAACTCACAGAAGTGTAGTATGTCGCAACAAAGATACACATAACAACAACAACAACAAATCCTTATTGAAACACCATATCAATTTATTTCTAGGCTATAAACTGATTAAACAGCCCTTTTCTGACTGGGTGCCTCTGTAAGAACCTCTTGTCTCTGAAATCTATCATATTAATTCTCCATGAATCTATATTATATTTTTCTTCACCTCTTATGCATTTGTATAACTTGCTGGTGGTAGTCACAACAA
Organism: Pantherophis guttatus; assembly: GCF_059756535.1. Lineage (NCBI taxonomy): Eukaryota > Metazoa > Chordata > Lepidosauria > Squamata > Colubridae > Pantherophis > Pantherophis guttatus. The sequence continues at coordinate 139,167,171 of NC_142063.1, forward strand.
CAGTACCTCAGTTTATTAGCTAGTTGGAATTACGTATTTCATTTTATTCTGTTTTATTTAAAATATTGACTGCTATGCTGCAGAATTACTTTGTTTTATATTTAGATGCACATGCTGTAAGACATAGAAAAGTCCAAAGCATTACATATATTTTCAATTGGCATATTCTAATTTTGGATTGCACAAATGTAATTTTTATATTAAAGTTCTTATTTGATATCAAAGCTCTTTTAAGTTGGGGGTATGCAGATGCCTCTGAAATAAATGAGTGATTTTAGCTATCCAGGAGCTCATTCACAAAATCCAAATTTAGAGTGAAAGGTCTGTTTGCACTGGATGAGATTTGTCTATGAATTACCATGAGAATACTGCACAATTCAAATGTGATACATGCATTCCATATTTCTATTCCAAGTAGTAACCTACAGAAATACCAGTATACTTAGATATACTTACATACATTTCTTAATTTTGAATCACACGTTTGGAAGAGATCCAGGTCAATGAAGCAATGGTTCATCATTTGGGGGAGGGGGGGCAGAGATATACAAGATAGGAAGTTACTAAGCTATTAAAAGAGCTTATACCATCTTGTTACGGTGAACTGCCATTTATTTTCCCCTCTCATAACAGCTTTTCAAAGAAAACATCTTTTCTTTGCTGCATTCCAATTGAAATAGGATTTTAAAAAAAATGGGGCATAACAAAATTGACAAAGATGCTATCATTTTAAAAAGATTGTTTTAGCTTCTCAATTCTGCCAATTTGAGGAAAGGAAAAGGAATGCATTAAATTACGAATATATTGAATACTAAGATATCAAAAGCATTTTCAGTCACTGGGGGAACATAAACTTATATGTTATAATGAGATCCCCACAGTCCTGTGATCAACTCAGAGTAAATAGAATGAAATGCCAACGGGTGTGCTAATTATAAGTATCAGTTTTAAAAGCAACTCAGTGATCTGTCGAGCTGTGAAAAGTATCAATTGTGTACTTGATTATTAACCCATTAGTTATGATTCCATGGATTATGATATTTTTTTTAAAAAAAGATGATCATTAATGGGAGGAGAGAAAAAAGTGTGGCATTAATACAATGTTAAAGTGGATTTATTTATTTTTTTAAAAAAAAGAAGAAGGGGATCAATTTTAGTTGGTCGTCATTTTTGTACTATTTAAACTAACATTGTAATTCAACATCTTATTTTTTAGACACAGTCTAGTAATGCAAGTAAGTGTGTCTCTCTGCAAAGGGACAAAAATTAATGCCATGTGTACCGAGGATTCCCTACCACAATTTAGAATTCTGGTGGCGCCATGACGCCCCTGTTTTATATGGTGGCTTGCCAAAAGAAAATTACATAAGCCAATTCTGAATGCATTCCTGCTGTACTTAAAAAAATAATAATAATACAGCCACATTGATGTAAGTAAATAAATAGTGTGATGAATGTTTCTGAAATGATCTCTCAATCTGAATTCACCTAATATGTGATATACTGGGACTTAGAGGTATGTTTATTTTCTTTAAATAATGAAGGAAGCAAAGTTATCTCAGGGGTAGATTTTCCTTCCTTCCTTCCTTCCTTCCTTCCTTCCTTCCTTCCTTCCTTCCTTCCTTCCTTTCCTTCCTTCCTTCCTTCCTTCCTTCCTTCCTTCCTTCCTTCCTTCCTTCCTTCCTCCCTCGCTCCCATCTATCTTTCTTTCTTTCTATCTATCTATCTATCTTTCTTTCTATCTTTCTCTCTCTCTCTCTCACTTTCTTTCTTTCTTTCTTTCTTTCTTTCTTTCTTTCTTTCTTTCTTTCTTTCTTTCTTTCTTTCTTTCTTTCTTTCTTTCTTTCACTTTCTAGGCAACTAACCACAATAGAAATAGGTCCCTTTTAACATATTGTAATGGGAGAATTCCTTTCAGCTGGCAGGCATCTTATTATTTAAATTGGAAGCTGTTGTTTCTCAAGCACATGCACCATTATAGCCTATGATGTGTGATATATTCCCCATACACATTCATTGTGTGCTTAAATACAGACTGAAAATGTTTACATACATTGTAGCATATAATATGAACTCATAAAGTTGTACAATATTTGTGGCTTCATGTTATTGCCATTGAATGCACATGGACAGTCGACATCTGGAGACAGTTATGTAGAGATTCATTGACCATCAATGTTAGTTGGTGTGATTGTTCTCCAAGCTTACATGGGTACAGCATACATTTATGGCACAACTTCTGCTAAAGAATTCCTCTTGAGGTTTCAGAACAAAAAAATGTGGTCCATTGTAGCAAAATCAAAACTAAACAGGGTTAGGGAAGCTGGCTCTTCATGGTCAGTGGAATTCATCCAACATTTCAATCATAGCTCAAACTCCTGGTCATGTGAGCGGGAGGGAAGGGGGTTAGAATCAGGGGTGAAATTCAGTAGGTTCTGACCTGGAGAACCGGTAGCGGAAATTTTGAGTAGTTCAGAGAACCAGCAAATACCACCTCTGGCTGGCCCCAGAGTGGGGAGGGAATGGAGATTTTGCGGTATCCTTCCCCCGCCATGCCCACCAAGCCACGCCCACCAAGCCACACCACGTCCACCAAGCCACACCCACAGAACCGGTAGTAAAAAAATTTGAATTCCATCACTGGTTAGAATGGAATAGTCATATTCAGCATATTGAGACAGTGCCCATTTGCCTCTCCAATGGGGAAGTACTGGTCATTTTTATTTCTGGATTCCACCCCCCTTTGGAGTCCCAATTTGGATTTGCTTCATTTTTAAACTTCATTTTACTCAGCCAGCTTTTCTTACCAAAACAAATTTGGTCCTACATTGAGTAATCCTGTTGATGGGCAAGTAGAGAGTGAACCCCTTCATGACCGATTTCCAAAAATCCATGGGATTGGAAAGTATGAACACTTTATGGAAAGTGTCTATGGAAATTGTCAATCATCCGGATCATGGTTGTCCCAAAAGTACTTTTTCCAAAAGGCGACTGGACTTTCTTGGCTTTTCTTTACTTTCTGTGTTCTTGAGTTAGAACCGAAGAAGCTTTTTGAATGAGAAGGGAAATATTTTCAAAGAAAGAAACCCCAAGAAAGTCCTGTTGGGGGGTGGGAAAGCATTTTTGGGACTTTAAGGAAAGCCTACAGAGCACTGCTTCTAAAATTCTTCCCTACTTTTTTATCAGCAACAACCCAAGGAAGGATCTGTATTTTCTTCCATGTGACAAAGTCAGGCTGGTTGTGTCTTTGTATATGTGCACGTTTCTGGTTTCCCCTTGTGTCATGTCTGGGTGCATTTGTGTGTATGTGTGCATAAGAAGGTTCAAGGTGGAAGTGGTGGAATTCAATTTTTTTACTACTGTTCTGTCCCCGTCTCACACATGCACACCAGCAGTCGACCAAGAGTTAAAATAAACCAGCAGACAAGAATTTCCTTTGATGACAGAATTGGCAGCAACCCAGTGGCTGCTTGCCAAAAGTTTTTACTTACAAAGGGAGGTTTATCTCCTCCGAAAACATCAAAGTAAGTCCACAAAAGCCAAAGAATAGTCAAGTCCAGTCCAAGAATCAATCAAAGCAGAGCATATAACAAAGTTCCAGAAATGCAGAATGACTTGCTAGCTTTCAGTTTTGTCTGTCACAAAGCCTGAATAGCCACCACACCCCCTTTTATCCCCTGTGGGGTGTGGTCCAGTGACTCAGCTTAATCTCTGACACGCCTCCTTCTCTGCTGCGCGTGTTTGTCTTTCCGACGCTGTCGGGGATCCAGCCAAGACTTATCTCCATCGCTGTCTAACTGCGGCTGCTCGGAAGTGCCTGGCTCCTGGCCTATCTCTTCTCCTTCGGAATACACCTGAGGCATTGCCAGAGAGGAGGGTCCTGGAGTGGGAGGCCTTGCCAACTCCTCTCCTTCACTTTCAGAGTCTTCTCCCTCCGATAAGAATGGCTCAGGGGTCGGAGTCACAACAACTACCGGTTCTGTGGGTGTGGCTTGGTGGGCATGATGTGGCTTGGTGGGCGTGGTGTGGCTTGGTGGGCGTGGTGTGGCTTGGTGGGCATGGCAGGGGATGGATACTGCAAAATCCCCATTCCCTCCCCACTCCTGGGGGAAGGATATTGTAAAATCTCCATTTCCACCCCACTCTGAGGCCAGCCAGAGGTGGCATTTGCTGGTTCTCCGAACTACTCAAAATTTCTGCTACCGGTTCTCCAGAACCTGTCAGAACCTGCTGAATTTTACCCCTGGTTCAAGGCAATCTGAATATACTCCGCTTTGTGTCATGGAGGGAGGACAGAAGGACTTAGTATAGAACAGTCAATAGCATTCTGAAGAGTTGCCAGCTGTTTCTCCCATAGGGCTGCTTTTTTCCCCACCTGACCTAATCTGGCCTGATCTGAGACATTTTTCAGAACTTGACCATTTGGTTGCCACCACCACCACCTCCACCATCACCATCAAATTTGGTCCTGTTTTGTCCATGTTTGGGGGAGTTCTCCTACTTAAATGAAAAGTAGACATCCATCTAATCATTTGAAATACTCAACCATACTCAATTGGTTCTTTTTCATGTCAGGATACTTAAAAGTATTGTCATAATTGTTGTCCTCCAAAGGTACTGATGTTGACAAGAGTGGGCTGTCTTCTAAAAGAACCCATCTCTATAATCTTAGATTATACAGATCTAAGTTTTAAGAAGCAGGGGCTTTGTGTAACTTTCTTTAAAAAAGGAAGGTCTACTGAGAGTGTCACATTTTACAGTGATGCAGAATCTTTTCAAGCATTGTTCACGAATAGGTTACTAGCATACTTGGAACGGGATCAATCAAATCTCTCCTTCTGAATGAAGGACCATCATGATATCTGACAAGCCCAGCCTCTAAAACCAGAGTCACTTGAGAAATCGGTCCAATAAAGGATGCGAAACTGTGAGAACACAAATATGGAAAAACTGCATGGGGTGGAATTCCTTGTAGGCATTCTTGGGACCCTGGCTGTGTTTCATACATAGAAGCTAATTTTTTTAAAAAAAACATAAGGAACATTTATAATAACAAATTATAAATTGAATGAAAGTGGTTGCAACAAAAACATTACCCACAAAGCAGGATGTAATAATCCAGTTGCTATTTAATTACATATTTTTCCAGTTGCTATTTAATATTTAATTACATGTTATTCTATTTTCTTTAAAAAATATATTTCTATGAACTCTGAGGTCCTATCAGTATAATCAATTTATGTCAATTTGAGATAACATTTGTGCTGTCTCATAAAATGTGATTTTTCTCAGAGAATTATAGGAACTGGAGCTACTGTAAATGAATATTCCTTGGTAAAGCAAATTGGTACTTTTTCCCCTCGAACTCCGCTTGCCTTCACAATTCTATTGAGCTGATTTATAATAACTTGTTTATTTATTTAAAACAATTATACATTTAAGTATTTCTATTTATTAGCTATATGTGTGTGTGTGTGTGTGTGTGTGTGTAAAAAGTTAAAATCTTGGGTGTTTTCCCACATCATTAAAAGTCTGTTAGTTGAAATACATTTACATATATATATATATATATATATATATATATATATATATATATATGAATTTTAATTTAATTATTTATAAATCATTTACTCTTAACTTGATCATTTCCCTTTCCATTCTGGAAGGCATTGTAAGAAGAGAATTCCATTTTATAAACTGCTAAGTCAAGAAAGGTTGAAATATAATAGCAATTCTTTCAAAAAGAATTTAATCTTTGAATTTACAAGGAAGAAGTCATTTTCTGAAAGAGTATAATTCTTAATTGCCATGTATTGTGTTTCTTCAAAAAGCAATCCACATTCTAATAAGTCAAATATCAGGATTATTTTTTTTTTGATATATTTATTTTACTCACTATAGTTTAAAAGGGGTTTTGGGCTTGTTTGTGCAGACAGGCCTAGAATGGGCATATTTTTGGCAATTTGCCCTAAATTCTGATAAATGTTGGCATCCATTGAGACAAAGGTCTGTCAGAATAAATAGTTTAGCAACTGAAGGAGAGAAAGAGGACTCCTGGCAACCTTGATCAAGTAAATGGCCTTGGAAATTGTGAAGACAACAAAGGAGACAAGACTTTTGCAAGAGAGATTTTGGCCAAGTTTACAAGAGAGAAAGAGGCCAAGAAGAAGACTAGCAAGGGAGCCAAGAAGTTGGCCTCCAGAGAGACAAAGAAAGAAAAAGTTTCTTAAAATAGAAAAATCTAGAGAGGATCATCAAAGGGTTCGGCTGTGGGAAACCTGTCCAGGAAGAGAGGCTAAAAAGCTAAGATGTTTATTATTTTAATTTTTTGGAATGCTACAAATGCATGTACCAGAGGATGTCATTAGAAAAACATGCTTGTATCCAGGTTATAAATTTCAAAGTTTCTTTTGAGATAGCCTATCATTCTTCTCCTCTTCGAAAACCAAACCCATGATGTTTGTCTCTTGTTTGCTTGCAGCATCGCTGACTAGATACAGAAAATAATGTTTTTTAATTTCAGTTCTACTCCTATGTGACACACTTATAATAATTAGGGACAGGGTGTGATCTATTGAAGAATAATATTTTATCTTCGGTGGAAGAGTCTCTAAAGTCTGAAAAGTAATTTAATTAAAAACATTGCATATACAGAGAAATGTAAACAACACCCATACACATTGATGTACAAACTTGCACAAACAGCTACACATATTTCTGTGCAAACTTTTCCAAATATACATTTTCCTCTATTTTATCCAACACAATCCATTCTGGCTGCAGTTTTTTTTTATTTGTATACGCTTTTCTCTGTGTTTTTAGGCAAAATGGCACTACATATATGCACATTTAGTTTTACTTATAACTTTTACTTTAAGGAAAGCAAGATTTTTTACACACATTTACATTTTGATTTTCCTATGCATTTGGGATAGAGGAATATTTTGAAAATTGTACAAAAATCTAATTCATCTTTTTTTTTGAGCACAGCTAACGACAATGGGTAGAAATGAAAGCTAAATGACAAGAAACGCTTTGTTTTATTGCATTCTTACATAAACTTTGCATTATGAGTAAAGAATTATTTCAGACATTGTATATTTGATATTTAAAAAACTGATCTAAACTGATCATAAAATCATAAAATCATAAGATCATAAAAATGAATGATCTAAAACTATAATTTAAAGGGTTTAGAAATAATATTTGAGATTGTACCATTGAATTTTACTGGTACTAAAAATCAAATGAAACCCAGCATTAATGGTCCCTCTGTTTGTTCGTTCAATCAATCAATCAATCAATCAATCAATCAATCAATCAATCAATCAAATATTAGGAATTCTAATAAATTGAACCTTTGTTTGATATGCAAGTTTTATGTATTATGAGGATAATTTATGACTGGAAATGTTCGAGCACCTAGACCAGTGTTTTTCAACCTTGACCACTTGAAGAAGGCATGGACTTCAATTCCCAGAATTCTGGGAGCTTTGCTGGCAGGGGAATTCTGGGAGTTGAAGTCAACACCTTTTCAAATGATCAAGGTTGAGAAACACTGATCCAGGCCTTCCAGTACATGTCTCTGCAATAGAATAGTTAAAAGAGATATCCAGTGCTAGTTTTTTCCCCCATAAAGTATGTACTGTATATATAGTGGTCATGATTATTTAAGTGCCCATTTAAATAAGTAAATAAATAAACCAGTAATCCTAAGGCCTCAATGATGCTCCCGATTCTGGTTTTCTATCATGTTGTGGTAGTGTAAATTAAAATATCATGCAGGCTTGATAAATTAAATGCTTCCCAAAAATTTGGAAACAGAGGAAAATTTCAGGACCACACTGACTGTAAGTCTACTAAGCAAAATTGCTGCAAACAGAAAGTAAGGCACTTACAAGTGTGAGAGCTTTTGTTAGTGTGTTGTAAATCTTATTTTGCTAGCCAAGGTAGAACTAAGGGTCAGTAATTTGGAGTAACAAAGACTCGGGAGTTTGAAGAGAGGTTGCTTACTTCGTAAATTATGAGGCTGCTGCAAGCTGTTTGCCTGGAGTTTGGAGGCAGGGATTTTGAGAGAAATCCAATCGAGGCTGTAGGCTGAGGGCCAGAGAATTCCACAGAAGCCAGTCCAAAAGTCAAGTCAAAGACCTGATGGCAGGCAAGAGGCAAGAGGAAGAAACTTGCAATGGGACATTTCAGAAAGAGAGGTCAAGGAACAGGAGAAATGTTCCCAAGGAGAGGAGATCTGAAACATGCTTTGATATGACCAGAGTTTCTGGCCTTGCTTAATTAGAGGAGTTAATTTCCACTTCTCTCAAGAAGTTGGGCCAATTGCTGCTGTTCAGCCTACTTTAGCTGGTGCATGTTCCAGGCTTGGTACTGGAGAGACTATAATGCTTTGTGGTCAGAATCGGTGGCCATTCATTCTGAATCAGAATCCAGTTTCAAGTGCCCAGTCACATGTTTTCAGTCTTAAAATCAGAGGAATTCAAACAATAAGACGGCCCTTCTCGTTTTGAATCATTCATGCCCCACCTCATTCCAGCCCCTGTGGGGGTCTCAGTCTTCTCCTAAATACAAGGACAAGCACACAACAAGCTTATAAAACCAAAGCAAATTATTAACTCATCACTAGTACTTAAACATCTTGATGAGTTATAACTGACTATTCTGTCTCAATTATTTTGCACATGCACTAGGCCGGGGTGTCAAACTCACGTCGTCACGGCGACATCACATAATGTATCATGACTTCCCCCCCTTCGCTAAACTGGGCATGGGTGCGTCCAGCATGTGATGCATCCGGCCCGTGGGCCGCGAGTTTGACAGCCCTATACTAGGCTAAATCAAGTGGCACATCCTTTTCTCTCCACTCCAGTTCTTTTGGGTGGGGTGTTTCAATCACATTTTCTTTGTTGCAAAATTCCCGTTTGAAGGTTCTGTGCAGTCTGACTAAAGGGGAACTTTGCATGCATGGTTTATAGCTTTAGTACCATTAGTAGTATTTGGGTGTGAAGCGCAGTAGTGTGTTGTATACACACATATACACGTCTCTGTATTTGCATTCTTTTAGTGTTATCTTCTTTCTTCTGAAAAAAATGTTCAACCGTAATGTTCAAAAACAGCCTGGAAAATCCAAAACAATGCTGATAAAAATGGCCAAGTATTTTATTCCAAGCCCAAAATAAAATACTTGGATCGTGTGTATTTTTGAGCATTGAATTCTCAAAATAACTGTTTCAGGTTTGGAAAGTTTCGAGCTCGTACATTTTATACACCCTCTCAAGTTTAGTAATAATATTTTTATGTTTTTAATTTTATCCCTGAGCAATAGCATCTTAACCCACAATGCACTGTAAATGCCATGCTATGCCATTATGAGGAATGAGAGAGAAAGGGAATGTGCAATGATGGGGGGGGGGGAAGGGGTGGCAGGAGAATAACCCAACACCCAAAGCTATAGCTGCAGTAATTGTAGATTTGTGTGTGTGATATGTATGCTATTTTTCTGCATATTTATGTATGTGTGATTTGAAAGCCACCTTAGGCTGAGGAAGCTTAAATATAAACAGACAAATAAGTCTAAATGCCTTCAAGATCCAAAAAAGATAAATAAATCTGCACATTGCTTCCTCTCCTATATTTATTTCCATCTTCAACACTGAACAGATCCAAAGTAAGAATAGATTTTTGTCCCTAAAACGGTTAAACGTTTACAGAACTCAGATTCTTTTTAGCTCAGGCTGACGAGTATCTCAGCATCCCAAACCAAAGCTCGGTTGGGTGAATGGATGAGGAAGGAAAGCCACGGAGGAATGGAGTGGAAGATTTCTTTGACAATATTTACACCTTTTAATATTTGAACATTAAACTTGGTGTTTGAGAATTCTAAAAGCGGAGTTCATTGAGGGATGAGATTGCAGTGTGTGAATGACAGTGCTGGGAGGGAGACAGATGTTTTGAAAGAAGGCAAATTCTGTATCTTTCAAATAATTGGCAACATACCCCTGTTTGCATTTTGAAAGCAATGGTTTTTATTTGTATTTTGTAGAAAGCACATATTGGAATTGATGGCACAATATGGAATAAACTGAAATATTAACTAATTGCTGCACCTGAATGTGTAACTTAAATTTAACTTTATAAGGAAAAATCAGTACAAGTTGCTAACTTGTCTATACCCATTACTCTCCATTCTAGCTCCTGCCTTCATCTGACTTTCTTTTTTTCTTTTGGATCTCCAACATATATGAGACCCCCATATATAAGATAAGCATCCACCCCTACTATTGTTGCCTGATCCAAATTCACCTTTTCTTAACCATTCGGAAGATGCATCATGATATATTGCTCTTCATTAGCCTATCTTCTTTGGATTAAGCAACTCAATAGTTGAGTGAATGGATGTGGTGGTGCAGTCATTGGAATGCAGTACTGCAGGCTACTTCTGCTGCCTGCCGGCTGCCTGAAGTTTGGCAGTTCGGGTCTCCTCAGGCTCAAGGTTGACTCAGCCTTCCATCCTTCCGAGGTTGATAAAATGAGGAGCCATATTGTTGGGGGCAATAGGCTGACTCTGTAAACTGCTTAGAGAGGACTGTAAAGCACTGTGCAGTGGTATAGAAGTTTAAGTGCTATTCATTTCTTATTCAACAAGCCCAAAGTAATGTGGAATAAAAGATTTAACGTATCTTGTAAAATCAGATCACCGTATACCTTTTGTCCAATAAGATAATAGAGATAGTCCTTGATTTATGACCATTCATTTAATGACTTCTGAAAGTTACAATGGTGCTGAAAAATGTGACTTATGACCATCACAGCCTTCCTGCAGTTATGTGATCAAAATTTGGACACTTGGCAACTGGCATATATTTATCACGGTTGTAGCATCCTGGGGTCACATAATCACCGTTTTGACCTTTGCAGGGGGCTTCCAACAAGCAAAGTCAATGGGAGGGAAGCTAGATTTGCATAATGACCAGTTGATTCGTTTAACGTCTATTAGCAACAATGATTGTAAAATCAAGTGCAACTTGCTTAATGACCGCATTGATTAGTGATGGAAGTTCTGGTCCCAATTGTGATTGTAAATTGAAGAGTACCTCTATGTGGCACTCTCAACTCTCATTTGCTTATAGCAATAGCACTTAGACTTTTATACTGCTTCGCCGTGCTTTTATAGCCCTCTCTGAACGGTTTTACAGAGTCAGCCTATTGCCCCCAATAATCTGGATCCTCATTTTACGGACCTCAGAAAGTTGGAAGGCTGCATCAACCTTGAACCCAATGAGACTCAAACTGCTGAACTGTTGGCAATCTGCAGTCAGCAGAATTAGCCTGCAATACTGCATTCTAACCACTGTGCCACCACGGCTCTTATCAGGCTATTATGAAGCTAGCTACTGAGAAAGAAAAAAGATGCTTGATTGAATAAAATAAGTTCTTCCAGACACAACTCCGTATTTTGAGTAAATTACAGCATGTGATGAGAATTGTAATCCCTCAAACATCTGAATACCCAATACTGGGAAGAAGAAAACAAACCTAGCTTTGATTCCTGGTGACTGCATACACAAATCCATGTAGTTTTCTTGACAATATTTTTTGGGGAAGTGGTTTGTCCTTGTCTTCTACTTGGGACTGAGAAAGAATGACTGGCTCAAAGTCACCCTGCTGGCTTTCTGCCTCCAGCAGGATTACAGCTTGCTGTTTTCTGATCTCTAGCTTCATGCCTTTAACCACTGCACCAAACTGGTTTAAAATATACTGCTATAAATAAGCAATTGCTGCCATATTATGTGATTTTAATCTTGATATATGGTCCATTTGTGTTGAGTTTGTGTGTGTGTGTAGTTTTCATTTTAAAACAATCCCCAATCTCTTCCATTCAGAAAGGCTGGCAAAAAGGATAGAAGAAAGGCACCCAGCCTGGTTATGTCAGAAACATAATTTTAACACAACAAGACAAATGTAACCAGGCATGGCATGTTGGCATGCCGACATAGCAGGCTGTGCATTTAAAACAAGAGTAATTTTTTGGAAAATATTCTAGTTCATTCTTTTCCACCAACAGGTTTATTTTATGAAATGCACAGAACAGACCTCTCTACGTGCCTACTGAGGTAGCCATGTTGTGCATTTATTCTGAATCAAGCGGAGGGTGACTTCAATAACATGGGATGGTAGCAGGATTCCAATATATAATTTTACCACATCTTCTCCTTCTAGTCACTCAGATATTTTATTCCTCTCTTAAATATTCATACATTTTACCATTCAGGTTTAGGTAATTAGGCCGACTTTTTAGGTCCAAGAATAAGGATACAGACTTAATAAAGATAGTATTTACATTTTAATTTGATTTTAATTGGGGGAAGATATTTGAAATATTGACTTATATCAAATAATGGTTTCACCACACATCTCATTACATACAACTGATAACAAGCCTCTCTGGATAAAAAAAAAAAAAAACTAAGTTAAAAACTGTCCACTTCATGAAGTTTCCAGTCTAACTTATCTCCCAGTGGTGTGAGGCCAAAGAGCCAAACTTCTGACCTACTAGAATAGAATAACAGAGTTGGAAGGGACCTTGGAAGGTTTATAGTCCAACCCCCTGCCTAGGCAGGAACCCTACACCACTTCAGGCAAGTGGTTATCCAACATCTTAAAAATTTCTAGCGTTGGAGCATTCACAACTTCTGGAGGCAAGTTGTTCCACTGGTTAATTGTTCTAACTGTCAGGAAATTTCTCCTTAGTTCTAAGTTGCTTTTCTCCTTGATTAGTTTCCACCCATTGCTTCTTATCCTACCCTCAGGTGCTTTGGAGAATAGCTTCACTCCCTCTTCTTTGTGGCAACCCCTGAGATATTGGAACACTGCTATCATGTCTCCCCCAGTCCTTCTTTTCATTAAACTAGACATACCCAGTTCCTGCAACCGTTCTTCATATGTTTTAGCCTCCAGTCCCCTAATCATCTTTGTTGCTGTTCTCTGCACTCTTTTTAGAGTCTCAACATCTTTTTTTACATTGTGGCGACCAAAACTGAATGCAGTATTCCAAGTGTGGCCTTACCAAGGCATTATAATGTGGTATTAACACTTCACATGATCTTGAATCTATCCCTCTGTTTATGATTCTATCCCTTTGTTTATGCAGCCTAGAACTGTGTTGATTTTTTTGGCTAGAAGAAAACTACTAGAAGAAAACTTACTAGAAGAAAACACAATGAGCAGAGGTAGGTTGCAGTTATTGCTTGCTTTCAGTTGTGCAGCAAAGTTGAAGTTACATGTAGAATATCATGGATTTAAGAACTCTAGGCATGGGGAACTTGTTGTTGTATGATTATGTAACCCTCATCAGCTTCAAAATTTTTGGAAAATTTATATGAAAATCTGAAAGATCACCAATATAAGGGAAGGTTAATGGAAAACCACAAGTTGCCATCCCTAAACGGCGGTACAGGTTTTCACAGTCCAGTTATAACAGCCCAATAAAATTATGTCTAGCAGACTGGCTTTTTCTTGCTTCCTCTTGTACCATTTTAGTTGAGCAGGGAACCTTAATCTTTTGGGGCTGGTGGGCATATCTAGAATTTTGAGCATATATTGTGGTGATTTTCACAAAACAGCTTCGAGGTAGGACTGCTCAATTGATCACAAAGCACAGGTTTGGCAGAATACAATCAACCATTTTTTTCTGGATCCTCCCCTTAGTATGTTTCCTACTTCCTTTTATACATTTTGCTCCCCCCCCCAATGTTCTGGCTAGGTGACCACCTGGAGGTAAGTAAAATTGAGATTGCCACTGTATTCCGCAATATGTAAAGTGAATAACAACAACGATGACAATGACAATGATAATTAGTAAATAACAATAATAACAATACCTAGGGCAGTGATGGCTAACCTTTTTGCCATCGCGTGCCAGGAGAGGGGGGGGCGGGGGAGGGTCACATGCGCATGTGCCCACGCGCATGCATGCGCAACCCCCTCCCCTCTCCCCCCCTGCTCCTGGCACATGATGGCCTGGTAGGGCCTTTTTTCTTTCTTACCTGGTTCCAGATCCTCTCTGTGTATCTGGGAAGGGTGAAAACAGCCTTTCCCACTCCCTTGGAGGCCCTACGGAGGCTGAAAGGGCCCATTTCCCAACTCTCGGTGGGACAGGAAGTGACTTTTTTGCTGTCCCCAGCCTCCAGAACCTCTTTAGGAGTCTCTAGGAGCCTCTCTAGAAGTCTCTGGAGGCTGGGGACAGGAAAAAAACATCACTTCCTGTCCCACCGGGAGTCGGGAAATGGGCCCTTTCAGCCTCCGTAGGGCCTCCAAGGGAGTGGGAAAGGCTGTTTTCACCCTTCCCAGATACACAGAGAGGATCTGGAGCCAGGTAAGAAAGAAAAAGGGGCCTTCCCCACCCCGCCCCCACCCTCCAGAGGCAGGAAATAGCCTGTTTCCCTACTTCTGGTAGGCCCAGAAGGCCCGAAAATCAGCTGGCCAGCACGCGCATGCGCCCCAGAGCTGAGCTGGTGTGCCCACTAATATGGCTCCGCGTGCCACCTGTGGCATGCGTGCCATAGGTTCGCCATCACGGACCTAGGGTATTGGCAGCAACCTGAATCAACCATCAGCACTAGTCAATGATATTTGTGATACATTTTTAAATGTTCACTTGACTGAGTTTCATGCTTAATGAAAATAATACTAATATTACTACTACTACTACTACTACTACTACTACTACTACTAATAATAATAATAATAATAATACACAACCGAGTTGCTAAATTAATCCACTGATCATTATGTAAAAAATATGACTTATCTGTATCCAAAACGTCATGGGAACATAAAGTGGAAAAAGTTATAGAAAATGAGAAGGTGAAGATCTTGTAGGACTTTTGACGGATCGTCATTTGGAACACAACACGCCAGATATCACAGTTATCGAAAACCAAAACGTACAATTTATTGACATTGCAGTACCAGGAGATGCCAGAGTCGAAGAAAAAGAACTGGAAAAAAATCACGAAATATCGCAACCTGGCCATTGAAACTACGCGATTATGGATGAAACATGTAACAGTGATACCGATTATCATTGGGGCACTTGGTACCATGTCCAAGAATTTTATAAGATACATCAACAAATTGCAGCTTCCTGTAGTAACACCAGCAGAACTGCAAAAAACTGTGCTACTTGGAACATTGTACATCTTAAGAAGGTACTTGGTTAATACCTAGGATGCTGGCAGCAACCCATATCAATCATTAACACCAGTCAATGGTATTTGTGATGCATTTTTGAATGTTCAGTTGACTGAACATTCAAGTTTTATGTTTAATGAATAAAGTATATAATAATAATAATTTGATGGATAATTTAATAATTTGATGGTATTATGATATTTGTAACACTGTCAAACATCCAGATTTGCCTATCCCAGGTCCTTGGTAAGAACTTGATAGGTAGACAAAAATGCCAAACCCAGTCTGAACATCTGGTTGACTGTGTGATGATCAATAATAATAATAATAGAAAAAAGTCTGGTTCATTGATATTGCAGTACCAGGTTATGCATGAATTGAAGAGAAACAACTAGGAAAAATAAGAAAAGAACGTTATGTTGCAATCTGCAAATTGAAGTTGACCAATTGTGGAGGAAGAAATCAATGGTTGTACCAACAGTAATAGGAGCCCTTGGAGCAATACTCAAAGGGCTGCCTATATACATCGAAATTTTGAACTTATCAGACTTGAATATTCTGACTGCAAAAATACCACCTTACTTGGAACTACCTAAATACTCAGTATGTTACCTTAGGTCCTTGGTTAGGACTTGAACCAGTAGTGGGTTGCTACTGGTTCGCCCCGGATCGGGCGAACCAGTAGCGGCGGCGGTGGGAGATTCCACCCGCCTACCTGGACACTTCTGCGCATGTGCAGAAGTGCTGTGTGCAGGCACCCATGAGCAAACCGGTAGCAACGGGACTTGGAACCCACTACTGACTTGAACTGTTAAGTTTTTACCAGTCCCAGACTATGAATCGAATTGAAGACTAAATCTTAAATAATGGAAGAAACAGTAGATCTTATACTCAGCTCGTGCAAGAAGATTGCACAAACTGATTATAACAATGACATAATTCAGTTGCCAAAATGATTCATTGGAATGCCTATAAAAATTATCATGTAATGAAAAATTGGTAGGAACGTAGAGTTGAAAAAGCAGTCAAAAATGAGCAGATTAAAATACTGCTGAATTTCTGAATAGAAACCGATAAAGATAGGCTCATAACCAGGGGTGAAATGTAAAATTTGTTACTACCGGTTCTGTGGGCGTGGCTTGGTGTGTGTGGGGCTAATGTGACTGGGTGGGCGTAGCCAAATTTTTTTTTAACTTTTCAAAGCATTTCTTCTGCAAATGCAAAAAAAAAAAATGCTTTGAAAAGCCTCTGCCGATCAGGCAACACAGCTGGGATCGTCAGAGCCTTTTCAAAGCATTTTTTAGACTATCTCTTCTGCTGAAGAGGTTGCAGAAATTTTTTTTTTAAAAGTGTCTCTGATGATCCCAGCTGAGTTGCCTGATCGTCAGAGAGACTTTTCAAAGCATTTTTTTAAAAGCCTCTCTGACGATCCCACTTGAGTTGTTTGATCGTCAGATATTTTTTTAAATTTAAATGTCTCTGATGATCAGGAAACTCAGCTGGGATCGTCAGAGAGACCTTTAAAGCATTTTTTTCTGCAACCTCTTCAGCAGAAGAGGTGGTTAAAAAAATGCTTTGAAAAGGCTCTGACGATCCCAGCTGTGTTGCCTGATCAGCAGAGGCTTTTCAAAGCATTTATTTAATCACCTCTTCGGTGGAAGAGGTTGCAGAAAAAATGCTTTGAAAAGCCTCTGACGATCCCAGCTGGCCACGCGATCATCAGAGGCTTTTTTTTTACTTTTAAAAGCATTTTTTCAGCAGAAGAAGTTGTAGAAAAAATGCTTTTAAAAGTTAAAAAAAAAAGCCTCTGATGATCGTGCGGCTCAGCTGGGCATGGTGGTGGTGGTGGGGGGCGCAGGGATTTTTGCTACCGGTTTTCCGAATCACCCGCTGCCATCGCTACTGGATCACGTGATCCGGTCCGAATTGGGATCATTTCACCCCTGCTCATAACACAAAGATTTAACTGTGGTTGAAAAGAAATAAGTGTGAATAATTATTGTGGAATATGAGGAGATAATAGAACAGAAGACCAAGAATTGGAGAAGAGCACAAGGTATCAAGATCTGAAAATTGAATTTGAAAGATTATGGCATAAACCAGCCACAGTGGTCCCAGTGGTTATTGGCACAGTGGATGCCATATCAAACCACCTTGGATGGCACTTAGAAATCAGTGCATTGACAATTTTTTCATTTGTCAGTTACAAAAGGCCACCCTTCTTGAATCCATACAGTATGCTGATACATTACAAAATCCTAGATTTCTGAAAATAACTCAGTGCACACGAAAGTCAACACCAGCTAAAGAACCAGTAGCTATGATTTCAGTTTTTTGTGTATGTGATAATAATAATCAACAAAATACAAAGATGTGTAAATCGAAGTAGGATGACTGTGGCAAATCTAAGGCAAAACTAGTATCAATCATAATAATAGGTGCCTTAGGGCTCCGGTCTCTGAAGCACCACTTGAACATCATTGGCATTGACAAAATCACCACCAATCAATTGGAAAATATAGATTTACTTGGAACAGTTTACATCCTACAGTGGTTACCTATAATACTATCAAACAAGAAAATCTGCCTATCCCATTTCCTTGGGAAAAACTTGATAATGCCAAATCCAGTGTAAACATCTGTCTGACTATGCGACCAATCATAGTAACAGTAGCAGGGAAGGCAGGGATTCTGTTGAGTTTCAAGGGTTTGTCCCAGTGGTGAAATCTAAAATTTGTTACTACCGGTTCTGTGGGCGTGGCTTGGGGGGGTAATGTGACTGGGTGGGCATGGGCAATTTTTTTTTTTACTTTTAAAACCATTTTTTCTACAACCTCTTTGGCGAAGAGGTTGTAAAAAAAATGCTTTCAAAAGTTAAAAAAAAGCCTCTGATGATTGTGTGGCTCAGCTGGGCATGTGTGTGTGTGTCGGGGGGAGGGCAGGGATTTTTGCTACCGGTTCTCCAAACCACCCGCCTCTATTGCTACTGGATCTGGCGATCCGGTCCGAACCGGAAGCATTTCACCCCTGGTTTGTCCACAGAAACATAAGTATCCAGAGGTCCCTTTGATAATCCCAGGATTTGAAAGAAGGAGAAGATGTGGCTAATTGCAATATCCCATCCCATAGCTACCAACATATCCTCATAATTAAATATTTAGATTTGCTAATGCCTAGTTGTAGCTTAACTAGTTTTGAATTTATCTCCACAAAGAAGATGAACTATTGATTTCCCCCCACTGTGTCATTCTCATGTTTTTACTACATAAAAATGAAAACGACACAGAAAAATTAAGCAGAAACTAATAAGTGATTAAAGAGATTACTTAGAGGCAATTAATAAACTACATGTCCTTAATTCCTTCACTCTACCCTAGAGGAAGAAATAAAAGGGGAAAAACAATGTACTCAGTTGGAATTTCTTCTGGGTAAATGATATAGAAGGATCATGGCTGATGCTAATACATTGTTAGATATGAAAATGTGATTTTAATTCTACTTCTAAATGACTGCAGAAATGCAGAACCTCATCTAAGCTGAGATGAATGCAGAATGCAGAACCTCATCTAAATAGCTGTATTGTTACAGTTTTAACTTTAAGATAACTAAATTGTTTGCTATGATTTAAAATAAGTGTTGCATGGAATAATAATGAATAAGAGAAAGCCATGCACATGGAAGCTTTGCAGATGTTTCTATGAATATCCTGAGACATCCCATTTATTTTCCTCTTTTCTTGAAAGAAGAGCTATGATCATTGGACTGCAACAATCCAGAAAACCACTAGAGGGCACCAAAGAGGCCAGAGCTTTCTGAATCTCTTTTATCTTCTCTAGTACTCATTCAGTTGTTTGCTGGCTAGATATACCCTATTGGAAGCTCTAGCCAACATCACAATAATATTACAAATGAATTTCCAAATATCATTGAACGTAGAAGCACTAGATTTTTATTTAATGTTAAATGTAGAGATATTTCAAAGAGAATCATCCTCTCCTCCCTGCCTCTGAACTGAAGAGTTGTACGAGTCTGAATTGAAGCCAGAAGGTGGATACACCGAAACCAAAACCTTTTGAGACAAGTATAGACTTCCTATACACATGATTACATACTTTTAACTTTCCACTTGACTGAGTGATGGAAATAGTTATGTGGAAAGATCTTTCCCTTAAAAAAAAAATCAAAGTAAATTGACTCTTTCTTGGAAAGATCCCACTACACATGCAGTATTTATTAATGCAGGATTATTTCTTTAAAAATCTGATTTTGATTACATGTTTTTCAAACACGGGCTGATATAACAGTGTGTGCACGTCATGTGTTGAAAATTGTTTTAGATGTCTATGATTCATTTGTAAAACCTACTTCTATGGCACATCCCGTGATATTAATTTCATATTGTATTGGCTGCCATTCAATGCTTTTAAGAGGGTTAAATGTGTTAGCTACTTAGCATTTAACCAGTCAAATGCTAGGGGATTGTACTTTTGGTATACACCATGTGCTGATCAAATCACAAGTCCTGTCTGATGCTAGGAGTAGGAAGGGTTCATGGGCACACTCACAGAAGTCATCTTCGCTATCCTCTTAGCCCTGGGCTTCCTTTATGGAAGGGAAGCTCAAAACTCCATTAATGATCTACAGCCCATAAAGATGTCTATGGAGATTCTCAACCATCCAGGTCATGGTTGTCCCAAAGGTGCTTTTCCCAAAAGGCACCTAGACTTGTTTTTTTCCTTTGAAAATGTTTTGTTTCTAATACAAGAAGCTGCTTCTTCAGAACTTTCAGAAGTGCAAGATGTTTCCATTTACAAACCTTGGGTGGTAGGTCTACATTCACTGTCAAAATGGGTGAAACATATCTTCTAATAAATAGCTTCTAGCATGAACAAATGTGCTTCCCAAGAAGATACAAGGATGAAATCCTGCAGCAGATCTAGACATCAGCTCTGTTCCCAAGTGATCCTGGCAACGCTGCTAAAAGACCTAATGCCAACATCTATAATGGTCCTATAGTTGAGGGTTTTTTTTTTTCCAGTGTAAAATATGTCATCATTAGTCAGCAGGGACCTAGATAAGACAAATTGGCCTATTCCTATACAAATGATTAGACAGAAATTAGATTTCAAAAATAACAGAAGTGGGGGAAAAAATGGGAAATATTTCAGCCCCAGAAGACACTGCCACTGACCTCAGGATAGCTATTCTTAAATAAGAGAATGACAAAAATAGTGAAAGGGCTGAATGCTTATTAATTAGGAGATTTTATATTGTTTCCCATGGATTTCTTTTATTATTAATAACTCATATGTCCAAAGTGGCTTTATGATATCTAACAAGTATTCTTGTTTGGACACATTTCCCCTCCTTTCTCTTCTATGCATGATGCAGTGAATTGTAGTCCATAAAATCTCTGATATAATCCATCCGCTAATGTGCTAGAAATAACTTTATGATGTCTCCTGATTCTTAGCGACATAGGACTTTCCATGAAAGGGTGCTGTACAGACCGACCAGAAACTTTGCCAAATATCTACATTTGTATGCTGCATTTCCCTTTCATTGTGACACTGTGTCATTACTACTTTGTCACAGAACAGCATCTTTCCGAAGCTGGTTTGCACCCCCTATGCTATTTTCTCACTTTTCAAGAAAACTTGTGTTTGTAAACTGATGTTGACGATTAGCACAATGGTGACAGGAGAGATTTTGTACACCAGGTGCTGATCATGTTTTGTAACATTTTGCTTCCAGGTGCTGGGGACTTGTAGTTTATCATACAATTCACTGAACTGGAAGTCATAAGAAACTGCAGTAGAAAAACATGAAGTGTGGTAGTGTTTTATGCTGCTGCTGAGAATGTTCAAAAGCCAAAACAAAACAAAACAAACCCAACCCCAGTGGTAAGGAGACCACCTGGTATAATAGGGCCATGCAAAAGGCCGGTCCATCTGACCAATTGGTATATCTTAATCATTTAGGAGAGAACAAGCTCATTTGGTAAATTTCCTCAAAACAACAAGCAGAGATATAACATCACACCTCTCTCAGTAAAATTGGTTACTCATCTGGGGAATGGTTCACTGCATCCCAAGTCCTTGAATGTGAATCACAGGCTTAAGACCATAATCCTTTTTTAAGCTCAATACTTTCATTTTTCTTTTGAAAACCCTAACCATTCACACATTCATTGTAGACAGAGGTGGTATTCAGCAGGTTCTGACCAGTTCTGGAGAATCAGTAGCAGAAATTTTGAGTAGTTCAGAGAACCGGTAAATGCCACCTCTGACTGGCCCCACCCCCATCTATTCTCTGCCTCCTGAGTCCCAGCTGATCGGGAGGAAATGGGGATTTTGCAGTAACTTTCCCCTGGAGTGGGATGGGAATGGAGATTTTACAGTATCCTTCCCTCGCCACGCCTACCATGTCACACCCACCAAGCCATGCCATGCCCACCAAGCCACACCCACCAAGCCATGCCCGCCATACCATGCCATGCCACACCCAGCAAACCACGCCCACAGAATGTAAAAATAGTAAAAAAAAAAATAATCCCACCACTGATTGTAGATAACAAAGCAAAGCATTATCGGGTCACTTATGAAGACACTACATATGCATGCTCTAGATCAGGAGTGTCAAACTTCATTTCATTGAGGGATGCATCAGCATTGTGTTTGACCTCGGGGGCGGGGGCGGCAGCGGGCCATGGCCAGAGTGGGCGTCGCCAACTCGATGTCATTCGTGTCGAAGGTACCTGTGGTGGCCTGAGCCCTCTGCTGGAGAAAATGGGCTCCCAAGCTCTGTTTTCAGATGCAACCCTCTGCCAGTGAAAATGGAGTTTGGGAGGGCAACACACGGCCCTCCCGAGCCCTGTTTTCACCGGCAGAGGCACTGCGGGCTGGTCTTTTGCTGTTTCCAGGGTGGCCCCGTGGGCCAGATTTAAGCACCCTGTGAGCTGGATTCGGCCCACAGGCCTTGAGTTTGACACCCTTGCTCCAGATCAACTCTGGGAAGGTAGGTAATTACGCTGCATTTGCAGGAAGATATAACCGAGTAGGATTTGGTGCAGCACATAATGTGATTTGTTTGTTTGAGGCTGCTTAATTAAATTATTCTTTGTATGCAGGCAGGAGGTATATGATGCTCCTGGTTCATCCTATCCTGAGACTTCTATAGTAAGCCATGTGATGGTCATCACACTGCATGGATGTAAATTGAAATGAAGGAAGAGATTACTTTCATGTGACTGCTGCAACCTACTACAATCCCCAGGAATCTACAAATGAGAACAAAATGTTACAGGAAAAAAAGGCATTGGAATAAAACCTGCTTGTTAATAGAACAATTCAAAACCATAAAGTTCCCTGCTGCTAATATTGGCTGATTCTTGATATTGGTCTGGGATCCAAAACAGACTACAGCTCTGAAGGGGGGGAAAAAAGAGAAGATTGCCTTAAGACATCTGCACTATTAAATATTTATTCATATTTGGAAATAATTTTAGTTTAGCCTCTGGAATTCCTAAAATTTTTAGGGCACATTTTTGTTTGAGGCCAGTGGTTCATATCTTCGCTTTAATGGCTAAAAATAAAGTTGCTTCTAATAATTTTATTCAGAAACTTTTTTCTTGCTTTCTCATGTAAAGTTGCACTTTATCTCGATGAGATTGGTAACTGGGCTAAGTCCATTGTTCTGGATTAGTACCAGTTTTATTAGTGTATCAAAATGTAAAATACAAAGAAAAATGAAAGTAAGGGAGGAAAAAGGGAAGAGGAAAAAAGTGTAGGGTAAAAGGAAAAAGAAAAAACATTAACTTCTGACTCTTTTTAGCCAGTACAATAATGTAATATCATACAATCTCAACTTTTTACTATTACATAGTAATATAGACTAGCCGTTTTTATAACAGCAAGCCTAGCTAATCAGCAAAACCCAAAATCAAAGTTTCATTTGATTTTGCACCTCAAGCACGAAGTCCAGAAGCAATTTCCATGCGTAAACAAAATTAATTGTATTCTCCTCTTTCATTAGAGCAATCAATTTAGACATCTCTGCCAACTTCATCAGCTTTTGTAGCCAATCACCCATTGTGGGGCTTAAGGTATCTTTCCATTTTTGTGCATAGAACATTCTTGCTGATGTCAGCATCTATATAACAGTTGTTCTGAGAGATTCTTACACCAAGAAAGAGCCGCGGTGGTGCAGTGGTTAGAATGGAGTACTGCAGGCTATGTGTGATGACTGCTGGCTGTCTGCAATTTGGCAGTTCGAATCTCAGCAGGCTCAAGGTTGACTCAGCTTTCTATCCTTCTGAGGTTGATAAAATGAGGACCCAGATTGTTGGGGGCAATAGGCTGACTCTGTAAACCGCTTAGGGAGGACTGTAAAGCACTGTGAAATGTATATACATCTAAGTGCTATTGTTATTTCTGTTTACTTGTTCTTCATAATAGAACTCCTTACTCCTTTATATCTCTCATGTAAAAAGATTAAAAAAAGCTTCTAAACTGAGGCTTCATGTTCATCCTCAATGGCAGTAATTCAATATCTGAATCCAAGTATGGAGGTGGGGGAGGTGGGAGATAAACATATGTAAGCCTGAGGATTCCCAAACCGGCTGAAAGTTTTGATCATGCACTGAGTCACTGAGTCAGGCACTTGGTCCATCCAACTCGTGGTCTTTTCCAGTTGGCAGCAGTTTTACAAGAAAGTATTTTCAATTCTTCTTTTTTTGTTCTCTACTACTAAGATGCTTTTATTTAGAGATGCAAAATGAAAAACTGGGTCCTTATGGATCGAAAACATGCATATCAAGTTCTTCCAAAATAGTTATTTTTTTTAAAAGAAAATCACTTTTTTTTTGTCCAGTGAAGTCTGGATGAACTGGTCTGTCAACAGAATTTAGAACATGAATTAAATGATATGTGCATTAAATGCAAATCACCTTCATGTGGCTATCACTTTTTGCTCTCCAACAATTTCTCTCTCTCATAAAATACCACTGCCATGAGCAAGAAAACAGCCTTGCTTAATTCCTTAAGTGGTATGTCCAGCAAAGAGTAAAGACATCAAAGGAGGATGGAATGGCTTTTCATTAAGGCCTTCAAGACCACCTTAAAATGTTAGATGGACTGAATCATATGAACTTATCTGGATACATTTTTCTTTCACCTCTCTGAGCAAAGAGTTGGCAAATAGTTTCTTTGCCTTTGAATTAGTGTCAAAGGGAAATTTCTCTTAGAAAGGTAAGCAGCTTTGCTCACTGCTCCGAGTTATCCTTCAATTTGTTTCCTAATGAAGACTTTATTTAGGAGACATGCTGGGGAAAGAAAAGAAAAGAAAAGAAAAGAAAGGAAAAGAAAAGAAAAGAAAAGACAAGACAAGAAAGAAAGAAAGAAAGAAAGAAAGAAAGAAAGAAAGAAAGAAAGAAAGAAAGAAAGAAAGAAAGATGATAATAATGAAGATGATGATTTGGGCTGAGCTCCACTAAACCTATCAGCGAAGTCTTGCTTTCATAAAACGCATCTTAGAAATGGAAACATTTTGTCGTGAATAAAAAAAAAAGCAATATTTTTATACTACGCTCCATTCACAGACCACATCAGAGGTAGTCTAAGAATAGAATAGATCAAGTATATTTTATGGAAATATAATGAGAAAAGGATGTGTTCCCAAAACTCACTCTGAACAAAGGAATGCAACATAGTCAGGGATACTTTAATGTGCTTAACAATTTTCTCATGTGAAAGGCTGAAGAAATGGCCTTTGGTTTGAATCTTCCCAATTCTCCCCTAGCATCCACAAGCTCTGAAATCAGAAATAGTAAAGCAATACATTACAGGGTGGTGGGAGCAAGAGAGAGTGAAGAAGAAAGAAAACAATAACAAAAATAAGAGAAAAAAAAATGTGTGGATAAGCCAGCCTAGAGTATCATATTAAAAAAGCACTGGAAAAAAAAAAAAGAGGACAAATGAATCATCTTGACATTTTGTTGATCAAGAGACCGTTGATAAATTCAAAAATCTCAACATAGACACGTTTCAAAAACTTATTATGTTTGCTTTTCAGTTTGCATTTGACAAAGTATTCTGAGATGTTCTGAGTAGTTAAACTAGTTAAAGATGAGCTAGAAAGCAGGTCTGTTAGGTGAGTCAACAGCTGACTTGAAATCATAGTCCAAGAATGTTCTTCAATGGCTCCTCACCCAAACTAGAGGAGGGCATTAAAGGGACTGTGAGGAGTTTGGGACATTCCCATTACTTATAGAGAGGGAGGGCACAGGTTCTGGTTGTTTCTTAGGCCTGGAAGCCAGCTGGGTGGCCTTGAGCCAGTCACTTTCTCTCAGCCCTAATCAGTGTCAGATTCTGCAACAAGCCAGCTGATAAATAAACCTCTCCTTGCATCATGCATTGATAAGCTCCACTTTTAGAATTCGGGTGAGCGCAGTGCAAAAATAAGCAGACCCTGCAAGCATGCGGAACAAATGCTAAGAAGAACAACAACATGTGGGTGAAGAGCTGGAGGGAATGCTTATCAAAATAGCAGTTGACACAAAACTGGATGGCATCACTAAAATCTGGAAGATAAACAAAATTCAACATTATCTTGAGAGGTTAGAGAAATGTGCTTGAAAATAACAGAAATTGAGACAAATAGGAGACTCATCCAGTTATGACAGGAAATGGAGTGAACAGGTATGAGACACCTGGCTTGGGGACTCCATGTGGGAAAAAAGGATATTGTATTATAATTTCTTCTAAGATGAAGATGAAACAGTAGTGTGGTCACAGGAAGGGACTGTTTTCATAGGCTCTGTGGTAGATAGGCCCCACTTTGAATATTACATGTAATTCTGGAACCGACACTTTAAGCAAGATTCACAGAAATCCAAATATCTTAAAAAGAGGGAGGAGGTGAAAATGATCACAGGACCGGAAACTAAATCATACTAGAAAACACTGAGAGAACTGGATTTGTAGCTTTGAGGACAAACAAAACATAGTTCAAGTGCCTGAAATGGTATCTTGTAGAAGAAACTAAAGATCTATTTCCTATTGGTGTAGAGTATACAATGAGAAAAGAAAACAGATTATGGTTTAATAGTATGAAGTAAACCCTTATGGTACTAGTAGTTTGATAACAGAGTCAATTACCCACAGAAGGTGGGGATGCCTCTTCAGCTGACATTTTAAAGCAGAATCTGGTCAGCCATCTATTGGTTTCTTAGATACCATCTTATGGTGGGCACATCCAGATGTCTGCTTCAAAAACCTACCTACTAATAAAGGATAATATTTATTGCTCAGGGTTGAAACAAGGGGCCCTTGGTGCTCTCTGAGTTTGCTTATTTTCTTGCAGATGTTTTATTACCCAAACTAGGTAACATCAGGATGTTATCTAGTTTGGATAATTAAATGCCTCAGAGAGCACTAAGGACCCCATACTTATCTACCACTCCTTAAGATAGCGAAAAAATATGGCTGATGTGAAATCTGATGCCCAGTTGCCAAGCCATCTGTTGCCTTAGTAATATGGCCAGCAACAGGTTCTGCCTTTACTGTTTTAATGAGAGGAAGTTAAAAAAAATTGGAGTGTTCCTCCTCCCATCAATGACTGATTCCAAAACTGGAGCAAATACAGGGAGATACAGTACTTGGAATGGCCTGTTGTCCTACCTGGCAGGTTGCCCAATTAACATGCTACAGGAAGAAAGGTTCTCTGCACCTGTGATTTGACAGTCAGGCTATTTCTGAATATGAGTTTACCACTTTTGTGGAAGAACATTAGACCGGTGTCAAAATTAGACCCGTGGCATGCACTGGTAGGGAAGGACTGATAATAAGTGAGCTCCATCCTCAACTGAATGCCAGAAGGAAATAGCAGTGCTGGTAGTAGCCCATTCCATCTTCATGGCTAGCAGTAGTCTTTGGTCAAAATAGCAATAGTAGTAGTACTTAGACATATACAGTTCAATAGTGTTTTATCTCTCTCTCTCTCTAAGCAGGTTACAGAGTCAGCAAATAGCCCCCAATAATCTGAGTCCTCATTTTATCGATCTTAAAGGATGAGTCAACCATGAGTCGGTCAGGTTCGAACTGCAGGCAGTGGAATGCAGAGTTTATCTGCAATACTGCATTCTAACTACTGTGCCACCGTGGCTCCTAAATAGCACTATCTTCTAACCCAACCTTTTTAAAGAAGACGAAAGTACAGCTACATACAACCATTTGTCAGCAGCAGCAAACCTGTAAAGCAGTGATGGCAGAACCAGCAGCATAGAGCTGGCAGAAGCCAGATCATTTATTGAATTAACCAACTAAGCAGCACAGGATGAATCCCATAATAGTGCTAGTCCAGGGGTGGGCAACTATGGCCCTTTTATGACTTGTGGACTTCAATTCCCAGAGTTCCTGAGCTAACATGGCTGGCTCAGGAATTCTGGGAGTTTAAATCCACAAGTCTTATTTGCTAGTCTTATTTGTCCCTCTCCCTCTCCCTCCCTCTCTTTCTGTGTATTCTGTTTACAACACAGATCAATCACTCTTTCAAAAGAACGCATGTTTAATAATCCAGCACTCTTTCAAAAACATATTCAATACGTGTCACAAAGAACCCATGCATACCCATCAAATTATTTGACTAAGCATTAGGTGAGTAGATTCCTCTCTCATGTTTAGGTTGGGTGGAGATGGTACCTTGACTTTTAAAGACAGATTTTTCAAACAAGATATTATCTTCCATATGACATCATTCTGGAAAAAAAATAATAATCACATAGGTACTCGAAAATCTAAAACTGCTGATTTTGATTAAATAAACTCTGTAGGAAGGTTATGTTTATGTACTGCATAATTAAATTTGTTTTAGTCAATTGAATTTGTACAGATATAAAGTTTTCAGTATAATAAGGTTTCCTAGTGCCTGTATACAAATAATATTAAAGCTAGTAAGTAAATAAAATAAATAAAGCAACTATATTGCAAGTAGGGGAAGGGAAGAAACAGAAATGTGTGCGGCTCCCTGTATGTCTTGTTGCGGAGGCAGTGCCTATGAAACTGAGATCCATTGAACAGTAGAAGATAGATTAAGAATCATAAAGAGAGAATAGTACTGTTTAAAGATAAAGAGGTGAATGTGGAAGAACCCCAACAAGTGGGGAAAAAATAAGTACAAATTGGGAAAATAGTATTATACATATTGATACATAAAATAATATATTATAATTATAATGAGCTTATTAAGGTTAGAAGTTGGAAGATAAAAACTACGTATATGTAATTGTATTATTACTGTTAGCACTGTGTAAAAAATATATTGACCCTGTCATTACACTGTCCACAAAATATGTTGGCTGTTAAAGGAAAATTGAAAATAAAACATATACCAAAAAAAAAATAAAAATAGTACATCAGCATGTTTACTAGAAAGCAGTAAACTGATTCACATTTTGGATTAACCATTACTGTGTGCTTCTTATAGGAATTGGACATCAGTTGCATACACAGAATGCACTCAACCACCTACCAGACATCTGTCTTAGTGTGTTTTGTTAATTCAGCAAAGGGAGCCAGGTTAAGGTTTAACATATCATATGAATTCCAAACACCAGGTTGAATAAATTGTGGGTAAGTGAAACATCAGCAAATACGTCGTGCAAGTGGAGCTATTTTCATACAATCTGCTTTGAACTCCAGAGATATTTTTAATGGTGATCTAGATCTTTAACTTAGTCAACAGGCTGAATCACTGAAAGATTATTTGGGATATTGTCTTTGCTGTACTGTATCCTTATTCCTGGATTCACTGTATTTAGACTGAGCCAAAGGCTTTTATCCAATATTTTACTGGAGTGAAGAAGTTGAAGGGCACACATTCACATAGATTAAAATAAATTGCATGCCTCAGGTTGTTTCAGCTTGACTCTAATTCTTGAAATGTGAAGATGAGCAATAATAGAAATAGCAATAGCACTTATATACCACTTCGTAGTGCTTTACAGCCCTCTCTAAGTGGTTTACAGGGTCAACATATTTCCCTCAGTGATCTAGGTCCTTATTTTATTGATCTCGGAAAGATAGAAGACTGAAACAACCTTGAGCCAGTCAGGATCAAACTCCTGGCTGTGGCCCAGGAGAATACTGCATTCTAACCACTGTACCACCAGGGCTCAATTTATATCTTAAATTTATATCTTATTTAAAAAAACAGAATCATGCTTTTCTTCCAAAATATATAGAGATAAAGCCTAATAATTTGTTAAATGTTTGTAATTGTAGGACACAACTAGTTGGCTACTGAAATGATATAGCAGAAAGATGCCTCTCATTCCCATTGTCCATTCTTACATTTCCCAGAACATACTACAGTATGTTGCATGAGAGTACTTACCAGCAGTTAACTTCCACATCACTGTGCTCTCAAAATCTAAATGAGAAACATAATTAATTCTTCAATAGACTAGGTAGTCTATCAATCAATCTCAATTTTTAATTCATGAAATGTTAGGCTGTATGATACATTATTAAGCAGATCAGTTTGGAATATATGAATCTGTTTTGTTTAACTACTGTTACTTTAACTACTTTTAGCATAGCTAAAAGGTGTCCTTTGAAGGTGTCCTTCAGCTGCCATGTATAGAGGAACTGGTGAGTCTAAACTGTTTTTCCTTCTTCATCTAATTTGGAAAACTTCAACCAGAAAATGAAGTTATTAGCAGGTTGCCACTTTCAGGGATGAGATGATGTCACAGGAAAGCAATCAAGTGGGATGAGGCCAGAACATAATATATGTATCTGTCAGGATCAAATAATAGATCAGGAAATAAGATAGAAAGGACAATACAAATGTTGAAAGTAGTCATTTGGAATTATATGTTCTAAATTTAGACTTGTCTTTTAGGAATATTGAGTATGAAACACTTTCATTTTTAGCTTTGTCAACATTCTACATTTATGTAATATTCAGAACATTAAAAAAAATAATATGGAATTCAGAAACAATTCCATGTAGAATAGAACATAGAATAGAAAAATATACAGCATCTAGAATTATCCTAGAATTTTGTTTCTCTAATAGGAAAACTAAAATGCAACTGTTATAAATAGCCATATAACAATTTTGAAAATGGCTGATTGATTGATTAGATGCTATCAATTTTAGTGTCCAACCACATAGGTAGACTTTTTCCAGGAAAGTCCTCAAATCTGTCCCTTTAAGATTCTCAGTGATATGTTAATCACTCTTGTACTTAGGCCCATCCACCTTGCTGTTAGACATCCTCTTCTTTCTTTTCACTTTCCCAGCATTAAGGACTTCTCAAGGAGCTGGGTCTAATCTGTCAAAGTACAAGATAATGTATCAAAGATAATTTGAGCCTGGTCATTGTTGCTCAAGTGAGAACCCAAGATTTATTTGTTTCATGGTCCATTTGGTTTTCTTCACTATCTGTAGCGTTCTCAAAATCTTCTCCAACACCAAAATTCAAAAGCATTAATTGTCTTTCCATCCTGCTTCTTCAAAATCCAATTTTTGTTTCCATAGAGTGTCACGGGGAAACCAACTCTAAGATAACTCTATAACTCTAAGATAAAAACTATCTAACAGTTATCATTTCTAAGGTTGATTGTCATACCTGTTGTCATAAATTTTGCCTTCTTTATATTTTATCATAGTCCTGTTTTTTTTCCACTGATCTTAAGTTTCCTTGTTTTTCTGTGTTGATTTCTTTTTTACTTCAGTGTTTGTAGACATGTCACCAGAATACTGCTTCTTGTCTCTTCTAACAGTTCTTTGAAATTTGTTATTAATTTCCTTTTTAAGATTGTCTTTCTTGGATTTGATTTCTCTCATCTTTTTGGCAATTATCAGCATTTGTCCTGACATCCAGCCCACTATTTTACATCTTGGTCTTTGGCAGTGTCTTTTTATATTCGTCCTTAACAACTTCTCTGATTGCGTTCTACAGTTCCTTTGGTTCTTTGTCAATGAGATTTAGGACATAATATTCTGAAAGCAGTTCCTAATCTTTTCTTTGAAAATTGTGCTCGAGATTATATTGTGGAAAATGATTGGCTTTGTTCTTTTTACTGTAGCTTGACCTGGAACTTGTACATGAACAATTCATAATCTGTTCTACAATCAATCCTGACCCTGTTTTATTATTATCACTTCCCCTCCTTGTGCTAGTATAGTTAGTTTGATATTGTATGTTTTATCTGGTGATGTATAATTACATAGGAGTTACTCCAGTTGTTCAAAGCATGAGTTAGCAATGAAGAAATCATTGGATTGGAAGAAACACATGTCATTCTCCTGCATCATTTTTGTTTCCTAGGCTATCCTGTTCAGTTATGTTTTTCTCCTTACTATTTCCAACTTGGACATGCCATTCCAACCACAAACAACACATCTTGCTTGGATCAGATTCAGCCTGACCATAAAACCCATCAATGTGCTTTCATCTGTATCAGTGGCTATGGCATAAACTTGAATACTATCACATTGAAAAGTTGTTGTGAAGACTAATTGATATCGCTTGCTGACTGCATTGTATCCACACATTGTTTTTGCTGTATCCTGCTTGACTATGAATGAAACACTGTTCCTTCTTCATTTCTCCTGTCTACTATCTGTTTACTATACATGTTGTAGTAAGTAATATGATCTTCTGACTGAAAATCTCCAGCTCCAATTTCAATTCACTGAGGTCCAAATGTCAATATGTAGTTGATTCATTTCATCCATCACTGGACGGAGCTTGCCCATATTCATGTCTCTTATATTCCATGTTGTTACTGTAATTCTGCCTTTATAAATTTGGATTTTCTCTTTCTGCAGATGTGTCAACATCTGCAATTAGATGTCTATCACGCTTTGTTTTAGCTGAATCATAGCCGCCATTCGTATTCCCCCAAAACGCTCAGGTTTTCCTCAGCAGGAAAACATGTTGAATATCATTCAACTTGAGGGGCTCATCATCTGGCACTATATTTTCAATCACTTTATCCTGTCTACCGTGAGGTTTTCTTGGTTAAAATATAGGGGTGATTTATCATTGTGTTTTTCCACACAGTATGAAATTATGCCTTTGTCATTGTCACTAAAATGATTGTATGTCTCCAGCGCTTTCCCATGTCACTGCTGCTAATATATGTGCCTGATGGCTTTAGTTGGTAGCTAGGATGATCTTACTGCCTTGCATAACCCTACTGGAATATATACACTATTGGTATATACTCCTGATGAGCTTTTCTCATCTACCAGGAACACCCTTAACAATTCCTCATAATGGGGGCAGCACATGATGATAAACCCAATAAACATTTTTGGAAAAAGAAGAGCAGAAGCTCAGCGGTGACTCCAGTCAAAACGTTGGAGCACCAAGATCGTGCTCTCTTTTTCTGCTATTGTTTAGTATGTTTCATCCAAACCTGAGAGAAGATCCAGATGTACAGACTCCTCAGGATCAGTTTTAGTAATCTCTAGAGCATATTAGGGAGGTAGAAAGTTAGCATCCACCCCTCTCGTAGAAGAATGAAATATTTTGGGAAACATTAAAAAGGCAGAATATTATATTTCCCTAAAGGAAAAATGGAGAAACATGCTCTTGAAGACAGAAAGCAGCCTCCCAAGTCTTTCTTAATAACCCCAGCCGGGGGTGAAATGCTCGGACCGGATCGGGCGATCTGGTAGTGATTGTGGCAGGTGGTTTGGAGAACCGGTACCGGTTTCGGTAGCAAAACCGGTACCGGAGAATCGGTAGCGAATCGGCCGAATAGGTTGTAAAAAAATGCTTTTAAAAGAAAAAAAAAAGTTGGCCACACTCACCCAGTCACATCCCCCCCCCACCATGAACCGATAGTAACAAATTTTACATTTCACCACTGGCCCCAGCAGATACTGAGGCAAGCTTTTAGAAATGCAGATTTGGTAATCCATTCAAGACAGGATATTTTGAAACAAAGTCAGAATGGTAGGATTAGAGGCAGCCATCACCCAAGATCCAACACAGGAAAAAGCCAATAAGCCACAATAGAAATTGCCTAACACCCTTTCAGAACACAAGCCCTTTCCTTGCATCACCCTCAGAAACTTCAACCAAATGTACTTCAGACAAACACCTAGGATTTGTACTTTGCCTATAGAGCCGGCTATGACCCCTACATAACCCCTACATGGCCCAATGGGAGTCTGATAACAGCCAATAGAATACATGTTCTTGCACAGGAACAGGAAGCTCAAGTGCAAAGCCTAAGAGAAGGTATAAAAATCCCTCACTCTCAACTCCATGTGGTCAGCTGCCCAGAACTCATGTGGTTCTGCTTCATCATTAA
Source organism: Pantherophis guttatus (assembly GCF_059756535.1). NCBI lineage: Eukaryota > Metazoa > Chordata > Lepidosauria > Squamata > Colubridae > Pantherophis > Pantherophis guttatus. Next base: position 139,200,707 of record NC_142063.1, read on the forward strand.
ACCTTCTTTCCAATCAGCCTCCATGTTTCCAGTGTCTTTCTCCTGGCTTGGAACTGAACCAGATGGGTATTTCTCCCCACAGGAAAGATCCCCAAACTTTAGGGTAGCTTAAAGAATGATTTCCAAACCCAGAACTGCTGAGTTCTGCTTCATGAGGATTGGGGTACATTAAAGATTAGTTGCCTGACTAGCTAATGTTTTTCTTTTCTTTTTTATTGTCAGCATCCCTGACTGCATAAGACCCAACGAGACTTGGCCCAGGTACACGGCAATACCAGTGCAAGCAGGCGAGGGACTGTGTAGAAGTTTCCACAGGGGCAGGCAAGGGAAAGAGCAAATGGCAACTGTGATTTGTCATTTAAGATACATGTCCTGCTCCTTTTGCACATGCATGATGACATTGCATGCACCTACCAAAGGAGCAGAGCTTGTTTCATGAAGGCAGGATGCTGCTTTCATTATTCTGATGAAAGCCTTCAATCCTGCAGACAGTGGGACAGAAATTAGGTAAATAGAAACTTGTGAACATCAAGCCAGATTAGGGAAAGTTTCTTTCTTTCTTTCTTTCTTTCTTTCTTTCTTTCTTTCTTTCTTTCTTTCTTTCTTTCTTTCTTTCTTTCTTTCTTTCTTTCTTCTTCCTCCTTCCTTCCTTCCTTCCTTCCTTCCTTCCTTCCTTCCTTCCTTTCTTTCTTTCTTTCTTTCTTTCCTTCTTCCTTCCTTCCTCCCTCCCTCCCTCTGTCCATCTGTCTCTCCCTCCCTCCCTAACAGGGAGGAGAACACAAATATTCTTCCTTTTAATTAAGTAGGATATAGGCTATGCACTGCTCTATCTTGCCAGAAGTTCTTCTGTTCTTTCTACTGACTACACATGTGACCATTTCTTACCTCATGGACTCTACTAAAAATAGTACAGTCACAAGCATAATGTAAATAAGCTTCTGTTTTACTATAAAACAATGATCCTAAAACAGTTTTATGACATGTTTAATTAACAATGCCTTCATTTCAGTCTCGTTGAACTGCATTGAATCTTACCCACGTGTAAGCACATTTGACTGCAAGATGAGTCATATATTGCCATGTTGCAAAACATAGCCATATGACAACAGTCTGAGCCTTTTTATCTATATAATGAAAATATAAGAAAAGGAGTATATCTAAAAGATAGTTTGGTCTTGGACTAGATGTTACCTAATAAATACCTTAGGGAACAAGAGCCAATTCTAGTCCTGCTTTAGGCATGAAAACCAGCTGGGTAACTTTGGGCCAGTCATTCTCTCTCTCTCATCCCAATCCACCTCACAAGGTTGTTGTTATAGGGAAAATAGGAGGAGGAAAGAATATTATGTATGTTCACATTTTTAGTAATTTATAAAATGGGATTAAAAAGTCTAAAAAATAAATAATTATGAGCATAAGGGAAAAGAGAATTCTAAATTTTCAATGGATACAATATTGGGATTCAGAGTTGTTTCAGCTGATTTGGGGCTAGCTCTACAAAATGAACAGATATTTTTCATAAACAGATTTTAGAGAGGGGTGAAAACTCTCATGCATCTCTATCGCCGTCTCTTTCTCTCAAAGGGAGCACTTTAAAAATGCCCTGAATAGATGTTTAAGATTTAATAAAGGCTAGCAAAAAATAGTCAGGGGGAAAGAGAGAATATTATTCTTATCCTTCCTGAGTCATCGAAAAACACAACAGATTAAATGAAAACAAAGCAAGCTTCTTGTTCTCATTCTTGTTCCCTCTCTCTCTCTTTTATCTCTCTCTCAAATGTTATGATCATTTAAACAAATCATTTTTAATTTTAAGTAGCAAAACAGAACAGAGAAGGATTGTGGGTGGTTAATTAGTCCACATAAGGCTCCCTCTCCCATTTTTTAGTAAAAGCAAAGTAGTGATTTACTCAAGATGAGTAATTGTTTTTTGCATATGTTTCATACCTTTTTGTTGAACATGTTATGTGAGAGTTCAGCAATTTACATTGCTTCTTTCAAAGGAAGCATGTTGGCTTTATTTATCCGATTGTTCCATGGATTAAGTAGTTTGATTAAAAATGGCAGCAACTGATGCCATAGCATGCCAATTTTTTCATGCCTCCACTTCAGCTTTTATCCTGAAGTACAGTGGACTGGCAGGTCATCAACCACAAAGACATTTTCATTAAAATAAGCAAAGTAATTAATTCAGTATGTGAACATCATTTTAAAATTCCAGAGAGTTGCTGAGCTAGACCTTAGACGGAAGGTGAGATATATTGTGAAAAGAAATCATCATTGTCTTTCTCTATGGAGATTCTCAGTCATCCAGGTCATGGTTGTCCCAAAGGTGCTTTTTCAAAAGGCAACTGGACTTAGTTTGAAGACATTTCTTGGATGAGAAGGGAAATGTCTTCATGGAAAAACAAAGTCCATGCTTTTTGAAAAAGCATCTTTGGGACATCACTCTCTTTGTTTTCATTATCATTGTCATCACCATCACTACCACCACTGCAGTGGTGAAATCTAAAATTTGTTACTACAGTTTCTGTGGGTGTGGCTTGGTGGGGTGAGTGGGTAATGTGACTGGGTGGGCGTGGCCATTTTTTTTTTTTTACTTTTCAAACCATTTTTTCTACAACCTCTTTGGGGAAGAGGTTGTAAAAAAATGCTTTCAAAAGGCTCTGACGATCCCAGCTGAGTTGCCTGATCGTCAGAGGCTTTTTTTCTTTTAAAAGCCTCTGCCGATCAGGCAACTCAGCTTGGATCGTCAGAGGCATTTAAAAGCATTTTTTCCTACAATCTCTGAAGAGTTTGTAGAAAAAATGTTTTTAAAAGCCTTTGACGATCCCAGCTGAGCTGCACGATCATCAGAGGCTTTTTTTTTTTTTACTTTTAAAAGCATTTTTTTCAGTGGAAGAGGTTGTAGAAAAAATGCTTTTAAATATTTTTTAAAAAGCCTCTGATGATCGCGCAGCTCAACTGGGCATGGGGGGGGGCAGGGATTTTTGCTACCGGTTCTCTGAACCATCCGCCCCCATCGCTACCGGATCGGGTGATCCGGTCCGAACTAGGAGCATTTCACCCCTGCACCACTGCCATTACATGTGCAGATGTAACAAAAAAGTAGGAGTCTCTCTAAAAGTATGTGTGCAGGCTGCACATGTTTACCTACCCAAAAACTAAAAGACATGTCTGTCTTCCTGATTTGTATATTCCAACCTCTGGTAGAAAAAACAGAGTATCTGTGATCTATACATTTACTTTAAAAAAAAATATGAACTTCCAGTTTTTGGAAAGTAGGAAATTGTGGGGAAAGACCAAAGTCTAACAATCACACTGATTTTGTTTTTAAATATTGCCTCTGGTAGTACCATCTCATGGCCAGAATGGCAAAATGGAATATGAAGATCCAGCTTCATGGTGAAAGGACGTTTTGTGAGGTGAGGCTCAAAGTGTATGGTCACTGAAATACAGTACCACTCCTTTGGTTATCCCAGTGTTGTGAGGGAATATTTTTTTTTAATCTCAGCCTGACTGAAGGAAGACAAGATATATAGTTGGTGTAGCTCAGGTGTCAGGGTTCCAAGTAACACCCCCAATGAAAGAAGACTCTGAGGCTTGAAGTTCCTCAAAGTTCCATTTTATTAGAGATGTCATATTGGCACATCTGAGGAAAACACGAATCTGAAAGCTTCCAGGTTTTCCCCACCCAAAAGAAAGTCCAAGTCCCTGCCCAGGACCCACATGTCCATTACATGGTCCAATCAAAGTACCATGCCAACTGGAGATGCCTCCCAGTCACACCCCTTCAGGTGCGGGACAAGATGTCCTTGACTCTTAAAGAAAGGAATGTTATTATGACTATGTATCTCCCCTGCTCCATACAATCCCCCCTCCCAGTTTCCCTAGTTACTCCCACAGCAGTAAATATGGCAAGCCTGAAGGCCCAATGCAAAAGATGGCTCCCAGGCCTGACACCAGAATTATGAAAGATTGTCCTCGATGACTGATTACTTGTTAGGCATAGTGTGTCTAATGTAAGGTGCCTTAGCAATGGGAACTAGCCACAATTGAAAGAAAGAGAGAGAAAGAGAGAGAGAGAGAGAGAGAGAGAGAGAGAGAGAGAGAGAGAGAGGGAGAGAGAGAAAGAAAGAAAGAAAGAGAAAGAGAAAGAGAAAGAGAGAAAGAGAAAGAGAAAGAGAAAGAGAAAGAGAAGAAGGAAAGGGAAAAGAAAAGGAAAAGGAAAAGGAAAAGGAAAGGAAAATAAAAGGAAAGGAAAGGAGAAGAAAAGAAAAGAAAAGAAAAATTCAGATTTAAAAAGAAAATATCTATTTGGTTTGGTATTGTTGCATAGGTTATAGAGAAAGATAAATTTTTATTTTACTGTAACACATGCTTGAGGACATAATAGGCTGACCCTTGCTTTTCCTTTCCCCCTTATGAATAAAAAAGGACTAGCTTTTAACTCCATTTTTTCTCAGTATGAGAGCCAGGTTGATATCGTGGTTAGGCAACTGGGTTGAAAATGTTTTAGAAACCTTTTTAAGAATTATATTACCTTTTCATTTCAAGCCAGTTGCCCTTGGTGGTTTTTGACAAGAGTTCCGACTGGCAGTGAAATGTCTGGTCTCATTGTGGTTGCTATGTAGAATAGCTTTACTATGGCCGTGGTGATATATTCTGAACCTCGGGGTCATCCATCTGTTAATCCACTGCCATATAGGTCTTCACCTCCTTAGCTTCTTCCATTCCAAAGGGGATACTACTCACTAATCTTGCTTGTTTAATTGAGGAGGAAACTTTAATCTTCTTCTCTCTGTCTATTTGTGCTTAGAGGTTGTATGCGATCTATCCTCAGTCTTTTGATTTCTACGCTTTCACTGAGTTCCCTAATAATCTCATCACTATCCTCCTCTTGTTCATAGCATCGCAGGACATCACGTATAAATAACAGATTCTCTATTTTCTTAGTGTGTAGGCATAGGTCTGCCTTATTATGTAAAATGTTTGTTTCTGTGGAAGCTAATTTTCTCATTTCAGGTTGCTTTAGTTCATGGATGATCTTTAGAATTTGCAAACTAAATCTTCCCTTTATGGCTGCATAAAAATCTACAGCTGCTCAATTTGCCACGTTGCCACACAAGAAGAGCTGTCTTCGCATCTGTTTCCTTGCATTCCTTGCATTTGTTTACCTGATACAATACAAGGTAGTGCCCTTATGGTTGCATATTTAATTACCAGCATGAATACCTCATTGTACATCCCACCAGATTTCTGAGAGGGTGCCTTAGCTGCTAGGGTAGCGTTGTATCATTTGATTTCCCCTTCTGAACTGTTAAAATTAACCTGAACTTTTAATGTCCACTTGCATTTGATTGCCTTGTGGTAGATAGGTAAATGCCAGAGTTCTATTTTCTTGAAACGACTCACCTCATCACACAGTATTTGGGTCTCGAACTGCCAACCTTCTGATTGATAAGGCCAGTATCTTAAATGCTAGGCCACCATGCCCTCCCTATATCCCCATATAGTTTACCACGAAACTCACTGTTACTCAAAGTTGAGTATCTCTTTCTTGGGATTTACATACAGGCTTTGCATTTGTATACTTTTAAATGGCTAGGCAGGCTTTGCTCTTTCTTTGTTTCTCCCTCTGTCAATCGTTAGCTTTTAACTGCCTGCTTGAGTTCTTCCTCCTCTGCTGGTATTCATAATTCAGTTTGCTATAGTTTGAGAGCTCACATTTTTGGTCTTGCCTTTAGGCCATTTAGAAGAGGACCTCTCGGTAAAGCCAGAACAGCAAAACAGCAGCATGATTATGTCTCATTTCCTCTTTTTGAGTTGCTCTACAATATCCATCATGAAACTCCCATGTTCCTGCATTTCCTGCGATTTCTACAACTCATTGCAGAGATTCCCAAAAAAGATACAGTTTACTGTTTAAACTAGCTTGCTTCTATCAGTAATATTCCTAGGAGGGTCAGACTGATGAATACAGTGAGAGTATGAAGATTCCACTGGATCGGGGGTCAGCAACCTGTGGCTCCAGAGCCACATGTAGCTCTTTGGGCCTTCTGCTGTGGCTCCCGGTCAGGTGATCCCACCACTGGCTGGCCTCCCCTCCCCTCCTAGTCACTCTTCGCCTGGCCTGAGAAGGTAAGGGCGACAGTGGGGGATGGAGAAGTGGCAAGGGCAGAGACAGAGAGATATAGAGAGAGGGGGAGAGAGAGAGAGAGACATAGAGAGATACAGAGAAAGGGGGGAGGGGGGAGGGAGGGGAGAGAGAGATATGTCAAAAGGATTTTGTGGTTCCCCGTGCTTTTTAACATCTGGTTCTCTGCCCTAATGGTGGAAGTGGAAGTGAGTGACATCGAGTTGGCCATGCCCACCCAGGTTTTGTGGCTCCCAGTGTTTTCTTTTCTGTGGGAAACGGATCCAAAAGACCCTTTGAGTATTTAAGGTTGCAGACCCCTGCACTGGATCATAAGCATGTCCCATCTTCTTTTAGTTATGTTTCCTCTTTTAGGTTCACAAGGTACTCATCTTTTACAGATTAGCTGATTAAACTTTTATCTCTCCTGGAAGTTTTTAAGAAGACATTGGGCAATCATTTGTCTCCAGTGGTATAGGGTCCCCTGCTTGAGTAGGGGGTTGGACTAGAAGACTCCCAATATCCCTTCCAACTCTGTTATTCTGTCCCAAACATTGGCATTTCGTACCAACTATTTGTGGTGATTACTTTCCAGAAACAATCCTTTGAGAGCAATATTTCCATTTTAAATTTCCATAACAATTAGTTTTTTAGTGTTTAGTTTAAATATGCTTTGGTTATAGCTTTGACCAGCCATTAAGTTTTTTTTTTTTAATGTTCCAGTCTTTTTACCAGAAATTTTACCGAGTCATTTTACTGTAGTTAAGCTTGTTTGAATTTGCACACTAGACAACAAACTTTGTTGTCTTGATGGAGAATTGACTATCTCGTCCCATAACCTGTTAGGCTGCAGATGCTTAGCAGTAAGACCTTGCTGTCTTCTGAGTTGTTTCAAAGTTAAAAGGAAAATATATTTATCTGGTTCAGCATCATTGCAAAATTTCAGAGAAAGAGATTACTTCAATTTGCATCCTTGATGGAGCAGGATAGCAGTGAGCTGAAAAGGAGAATTTTCCATTACATTGTAATACATATGTTTGAGAGCAGAAGCAGACTCATTGTCCCTTTTCCTTTATGAATATACATGACCTAGAAATTAACCCTTTTCACTCTGTCTTGATCTGATGCTGTTACTATCCTCCCCCCACTTATATTGGAATAACCATTGTTTAAAAATTGTGGGAATTGCAGCCCAACAAGAATATATTTAGCCAATGGAGCATTTTATATATAACCTCTCTCTTCCTTACTTCTCTCTCTCTCTCCCTCTCTCCCTCTCTCCCTCTCTCCCTCTCTCTCTCTCTCTCTCTCTCACACACACACACACATTGAAGATGGTGATTCTAAGAGCTCTATTCAAATGCTTACAGATGCATACAAGGATTTGGGTTTCAGCCAATAATACCACTTTCAAATCCTACACTTCCAAGAAGTGTGTGTAGACAACTTTACAAGGTCTTTAAAATCCTAGCATTATTTTGAAGGGAATTATCATAATCATTACTCAGATATTTAGCTATTGCAGTAAACATTTATTTTTGGGTAGATACAACAATCATTGACTATAGCAATTTGTCTCAATATTTTGCTTTCAACATTCCTTCCAACTTTTAAAAATTATGTTACTGTTGTTGTTCAGTGGCTAAGTCATGTCCGACACTTGCGACCCCATGGACCACAACACAACAGGTCTTTCCTCCACTGTCTGCTAGAGTTTGCCCAAATCCATGCCCATTGCATCAATGACACTATCTAACCATCTCATCCTCTGCTGTTCCCTTCTCCTTTTGCCTTCAATCTTTCCCACCATCAGGGTCTTTTCCAATGTGTCCTCTCTTCTCATTTGGTGGCCAAAGTATTTGAGCTTCAGTTTCAGGATCTGTCCTTCCAAACAACAGTCAGAGCTGATTTTCTTTAGGATTAACTGATTTGATCTCCTTGCAGTCCAAGGGACTCTCAATAGTATTCTCCAAGACCACAATTCAAAAGCATCATTTAAAATGTATGAAGTACCCCAAAAGAGCTTTTGTTTGTATGGATCATATTTATTGACATGTACTGTATAAACATGGATGCCTTGTAGAATGTAAAAAAACAACACGGTTGAATTTATTAGATATTAACGTAAATGAAATATTTTTTGTGAAACTACTATATTTTTTAAGAAATAAAAATAAAATGAGATGAGTGACACTGTTTAACATTTTTGTTAATATGTTCAATATCTGGCAAAAATTTTAGCTTAGTGGACTCTTGAGAAGATCTTGAGTGACCCTCAGGAATCCATGAATCACAATTCAAGAAATATTGAGCTATAGATTAGTGGAGTATATAGAAAGAAACAGAGAGAGGTAGCATTCAGACATAATCAGCTATTTAGAAGCAAATTATTAATATTACAGTCTATATTGGGTCACAGTAACTAGGTTCACAGGCATTCAGATTATGGCCTGGTAATCTTCTGAAGTATATTGACTTGTTCTCCCACATTTCTTCCCTATTCTGAAAATCCAAACCATCTATAGAAATTGTTAGTGTACTTCTTCTATATATATTTTGGTGGAAATTAAACAGACTCTGATTTTAAGGACATCTCTTTGATCTTTCAATTTTCTCTCAACAAAATAATAAACATACATAGCAATTACCATTTATCATCATCATCATCACCATCACATCAACCCCATCATCATCTCAAGTCCTTGGAAGGACTTGATGAGTAGATTACAAATGCCAGATCGAGACTAAACATCTAGCACATTGTGCAACCAACCATAATGCAGGTACCGTATTTTTCGGAGTATAAGACGCACCTGAGTATAAGACACACCTTAGTTTTTGGGGAGGAAAATAAGAAAAAAGCTGATTGGCAGGTGGAATACCCCCAATCAGCTGTTCCCAGAGGTGAATTTTAGCAACAGGTTGGTTGGTTGTGAACTCTGTGCCTTGCTTTTTTTTCTGCCTCTGAAACTTCTGAAATTCCGTTTCAGAAAACACTTTTTTTCCTGCCTCTTAAAGCCTCCGAAACAGAGCTTCAGGAAAAAAGCCTCTGAAGCTCTGTTTGGGCTTCTTTTCTGAAGCTCTGTTTTTTTCTGAAGCTTCATTTCTGATGCTTTTTTCAGCCTCTGAAACCCGTTTGAGAAGCTGGGTGGGGCTACATTCAGAGTATAAGACGCACCCAGATTTTCACCCTCTTTTGGGAGGGGGGGAATTGTGTAATTCTTGACTTATGACTAATCAGTTTGTGATGGTTTGAAGTTCCAACACACAACATAACTGAAAAGGGGAAGTTAACAATCCAGTTCTGAAGCACCTGCCAACATAGCTGTATTTGTGGCTGTTTGCAATGTCTCATGGTTATGTACCTGTGTTTTATGACAGTTTTGCTGAAAATGGAAAGTTATTTCTGGTTTTCAGCAAAACTATGCCAATGACACATTGTTTGGTTCACTCTTTGATACATCTGAAATATTCAACTAAAATATTTACTGAATTATTGTGGGAAACTTTAACCCTTCTTTTACAGATTAATATGTAGAAGATGAGTTATATCACACTTATTTTCAGTAAGATATGATCAAAATTGTAACTTAAATTTAGAATTTTTCAAAAAAATAAAGCTGTTTCTTATATATTGAATATATCAGGAGACACACACTTACACACACTGTGGTTATATTGCAGAAAAATCAGACAAACAAAATCTTTAGGCCTTTGTCAAATGTATTATTTCTCATAATTATCTTAATGTTATTAACACGACACTGCCAATATTAGCTTAGTAAACTGACACTGTTCTTTCTCACAGTTAGATGATATTTCATCATATTTCCCTTATTTGTTTATAAAATGAAAGCTTTTCTTTCATGCTCTTCCCTGTCCCTGAAAATCCTTACTCTTTTTTGCTACGGCAATGTAGAACTTGAATACTAAATGGCTCCCTGGTTTAAGATTTGATGCTCCCTAGCTGAGAGGCAAAAAGCAATATTGCTACATTTATCTTTTTATGAAATGCATTACACAAAGTATAATTTGTGTCTCTATAATAATCTACTGTTTTCAATTAGAAATTAAGCCAGTTGCTATAAAGGTCTGAGGGAAATATAGCAACTCTTTTGTCTTTTTTTTTTTGCTTTTGTTTTCTTCCCTGAGAATGAAGGAAAACTGAATTGTATTAAACTGACAGCATAAGGCAGCCTTACCGAGTTTGTATTCTGTTTACTGTAAATCAACTTCACAAATGCAGCCTATGGTGGTGAGGCAAAGAAATGAGATTAGCAAGGAGAGAAAATAGAAACTAATTGTGTTAATGGAAGTTGATGAACCTCTTCCCTCATGCCCCCGGAAGGTCCTGGATTGAGTCTCGTCATCAGAAATCATTAGAATTGTTGTTCAGGTATCTTCCCTTTGCAAGGGCAGCTCAGCATTTCAGGCAGACTTGATCCACATGAATCAATTCAATCAATTAGAATGATTTGGATCACCACAACAGTGTGGCCTTCCCCCACCAGAACCCCTTAAAGGCAAGCCATTTGTTTGGAGTTGCATATCCACTCTGTTTTTTCTTTGAATTGTTCTTGTTAACCGCATTTTCAGGAGAGCAGTCACTATCAGCTGGGAGCCAGGAGGCAGGCATGGTCAGCTGTCAGCCTTTACAATTAAGACATACAACATAGGGGAAACATACTGGAAAACATATTAGTTCCCTGTTTTCCCACAGAACAGTTAAACTATCCCTTTAAAAAATGATACACATGTATCTAGTTCACGCATCTCCTCTTGACTAACTTCCGATTGCTAGGTCTCCAAAATCTGAGAAATTTGTCTAGATAGCATATTATTTCAACTGAATAAAAATAAACTAGCGCAATGATGAAACAAAAATTTCCCCATCTTTCCAGCCTCCAGTATTTCACCAATGAGAGTAGAATATGTGTGTCAATGTATACAACCTCCCCTTGTTTAGCGACCACAATCTATTTCTTAAATAAGACACAAAATGGTTACTAAGCAGAGAGAGAGGGAGAGGGAGAGAGAGAGAGAGGGAGAGAAACAGAGAGAGACAGAGAGAGAGAGAGAGAGACAGAGAGAGAGAGACAGAGAGAGAGACAGAGACAGAGACACACACACAGAGAGAGACAGAGAGACAAAGACAGAGGGAGAAACAGAGACAGAGAGACAGAGACAGCAAGACAGAGAGACACACACAGAGGGAGAGACAGACAGAGAGAGACACAGACACAGACACAGACACAGACACAGACACACACACACACACACACACAGAGAGAGAGAGAGAGACAGACAGACAGACAGACAGACAGACAGACAGACAGACAGACAGACAGACAGAGACTGAAGATCTTTGGATGCTGCCATCTCATTTAGATCAAGTTTTCTGATTAACTCATTCTGGCATGTTCAGATGTCCTCAGGAGCATGAAATCTGGTCATAAGTGCATGCACTGGTTGACAAATAATTTTGTTTTACTACCATTATATTTCTGAATAGTTGCTAAATGAAATATCCACTAAATAAAGAGTGGCTGTAAATTTCTCATATCCATGTGTGTAACATGAATCATCATCATCATCATCACTTTAGCCATTGCCTATCCACTGCAGGATGAAAGCCTTTTCACATGTTTCCACACATTTTTATGGGTCATCATAGTTTCTTATCTATTTAGTACATACATAGGCAGCTACGAAAAGAAATGAAGAAAGCTACAAAATCCTATATTTTCTTTAAATATTGCTGAAAACTGCACCTGGAATGCATCCCTATGGCCACAGTATAATTCCTAGTGTCTCTAGAGTGCCTTAAATTCCTGCTCAATAGTCATGAATGATGGGAAATAATATTCTTAGAGCACTTTGCTCACCTACATGAAGCTAAAAACATAGTTTACATTTAAAGGAAGGGGAAAAAAAGGTTCTCAGAAAAACTGTGCTTAAGTTGTAACTCAGCCAAGCATTATGAGCTAGAGAAAACCATACTTAAGAAATATAAACTTGTCAGACAATATAAAGACAGTAATTTACAAGAATAAGTAGCAAGTACTATGCTTGATAAATAGGGACAGTTAGAAGCTTGGAAAAGTACAGTTCATCTTTATCAGTTTTACAAGTCCATTCTATCCTGTTTCAGCTTCAATCTTAAAAATTAGCTGTACAAAGTGGTGCTATCTTTGCACCCATTTTCCTGCATTTTTTCAGTTCATTACATCCTGTATTTTTCCTAAAATAGGCTTTTAATATTTTGAACAAAAATGTGCATTTTAAAGCATGTTCAGGATACTTTAACGAATAATAGTTTGATTAATTGTGCTCTTTAAGAAAACCTGCATCAGAACATTAGGAGAATTGAAAAACCCAAAAGTTAACTATGTTCTAATTCATTTGAGAACTGCAGATAGGGATGATTTCAGTGGCGGGTTTCAAAACCTGTGCTATCGATTCGCTCATGGGCGTGCATGTGCTTGTGCACACACACAACTCTTCTGCGCATGTGCAGAAGCATCCAGCACTGGATGATTTGATTTAAATCATGGACCAACAGAAATCCTGGAACATTCCTAACTGGAGACATATACTGCTCAAAAAAATAAAGGGAACACAAGCAGAAGACATCCGAGATCTGAATGAATGAAATAGCCTTATTAAATACTTTGTTCTTTACATACAGTAGTTTATACACTATTCAAACAACTAAAGGGAACACAAAACTACTATATGTAACGAACAAAGTATTTAATAAGGCTATTTCATTCATTTAGATCTCGGATGTCTTCTGCTTGTGTTCCCTTTATTTTTTTTGAACAGTGTAGTTTCTTTAAATAGGAAACTGGAGTTAAAAAATGAAGACCATAGTAATTGTGCAAGAAAAGAGAAATAGAAAAAGCACCACAACACATACCAATGTGGAAACATCCTGGAATATGTTGGCATATGGATTATGCAGTTGCCTATACAACTGTTCCGTTGATTCAGTTTCTTTTAGTGTTATTTCCCTCATTCATCAACCTTCATGGGACTTGGGATAAGTAGTGTAAGTGGGGTTATGAGCACTGGCATTCATTTCCTGGATTCAGTACTTATGCTTGGGTAAGATGCTAGAAAATATAGGTAATGAAATGACAACAGATGCTTGCGAAGGAAGTCCCAGGATGCCCAGAGAATTCTCACACATTCTAGCACTGAAGATGTTACCTAGCTGGGTAATGAAATGTCCGCAAGAAAACAACCAAACTCAGAGAGCACCAAGGATCCATAATTTCAACCCTGAGCTGCAAATATTCTCCTTTATCACTTCTATACAACAGTTACTTTCTCAAAGAATTGCATTGTACTTGTCATGAAGATTACCTCATTTTATGGATCCAGAGCAGAAGGCATGGTCTGATAATGATGAACATAGTTAGAACAGAGCTGGAAGAGAAACAAGAAAGAGCGGCCTTCATAATACAGGAAATCTATGTGAAACACAGACCTGTCTGGCCTTAGGTATCAATTCATAAATTTTATTGGAATGAGAACAAATTGGAAAATGATATAAACATTTTATGACCTCACTAAAATAAATAATTATTAATATTTTACATTTATATCCCACTTTTTCATCAAGACATCTTGAGTCAACTCAAGTTAGCTTAAATGGGATTGGCCTCCATTTTATCTCTGCAACAGCAATCTGTGATAGATTGGACTGAAAGGGAAAGGGAAATCCATGACTCAAAGCCATGGATTTCCATGTCTGAAGGTGGACTTGAACTGGCACTTCAGCCACTGTACCATGTTGGATCTCAATTTGTCAATGGTTTCTATTGCAGTGGTGGTATCTGGTGCTGAGTTGAGGGGAGAAGTGAAACAGATGATTAGCCTTAAGTCACTTGTGGGGAGAAAGTGGTTGAAGGGAGATCCTCCCTATTTATTTATTAGATATCTAGTAGATATAGAAAGTGATTTAATCTGGTGAGATTCCTTTCAATAGGTGAGCAACAATAAAGATATCACTCTGATCAGTTCGCTGTGTACATTGTACACCATCTAGAGCCTGTCTCTGAGGGAAAGGGATTATTAAGAAATAGGAAAAATAAATAAATTGTGTTGCTTCTGGTTCCTTGTGCCTGCCTCTTGCAGCTTCCATATTATGGAGCATCCTTCTCTTGAAATTAAATTAACCTCATTTTTGGTGTTCTGGAACCTTTTAAAGGTGGAGTGGACAGTCTTTGAGGAATGGCTCATCACCATTATATTTGAACTATATTTGAATAGTTGCTTGTTTATTAGCTTTTAGGATTTTAGTCTGTTTTTAGGTTATAAACTACTGGGAATCATTTTGATTGAATGTGATGGGGAATGAACACATTACATAAATAAATAATCATCAAACGGACTGAATTTTGGGATTTTTTAAAAAAAACAAAGGACATAGAAACCTTTTCTTTTCTTTTCTTTTTTTTCATTTTTCATTTTTCCCAGCAGGTATCAAATTTCTAGGGGCTACTCTGATTGTAACAAAACATTATAGGTGAATGCTAAACTAGAATGATGAACCTGAAGCAATGAAGCTGAGCCTTCTACTGAGAGAGGTTGTTGATTTGGAAGTGGAACCTTCAAAAGAGTTTTGAAACTGAGGAATGAATTGAAGCTGACCCTGAAATAGAATGATTTGCTGTCTGGAGCCGTTTCAGGGAGTTGATACAAGTCAAACCTATTGTGAACAAGCAAGGAGGGAAAAAAAAAAAACCCATGAAAATGAAGCCATGGAATTTTACTATTGGCACACTACCATATCTCTTGATTGGTGTCCCTATTTTAGGCTGCAAGAAAAGGACAACATTTCCTCTGCTTCAGAAAAGAACAGCAATGAGAAATGATAGTGTCTGGCAAAAAGATGATTGAAATACTACCACAGCTTTTAAACTATTACTTGCTCTATCTTTACTTTAAATCCCAGAGTCTTGTTTTTATCTTTCCCTGACTATCAGTTTGCCATAATTCAATTTTTGGCAGACCCATATAAACACCGTTTGTGACCTACCAAGATGCAGCTTGTATAGTGGCTAGCTGTGACTTCTATAGATACATGTTGCTATTATTGTTGTGTGTTGATGATCAAAGGGATTGCATAAAAGTGAAAAAACAAAATAGAGAATAGACTTCTCAGGAACACAGAAGTGTACTGTACTTATGATTGGTTGTAAGCTGTGATTGCTGGTAGGGAAATGCTAAGATGGCCTTTCTTCACCTTTCAACCAGTGAAATGTATAGGCCTGGTGGCTGAGTTTGACTTCAGTTGTTTAGTTCACCTGAGGGTATTAGTTATTCTAGGGCAGAAGTAGGCAATTATGGCCCCTATATGGCTCCCTGTGGACTTCAACTCCCAGAATTCCTGAGCCAGCATGTTGAAGTTTATAGATCTTTAAAGGGGTCATAATTGCCCATCCCTGTTCTAGAGGATGAGATCAGGCTATGTACCCACACAGCTCTCTCATCCAATTTATTGCCCTCTCAGTATCTAATGTTTGAGGCAGCAATCTCATCCTGTCTAAAGATTTAATCATCCTGTCTAATTCTTGGAATGAGATTCCAGTAGTGTTGAAAAGGCTGGTTTGAAAGTATGTAATTCAAGAGAACAGTATTCTTTGAACATTTTAGCTTTTATAGTACAAGTCACATTTATATAGTAAACTACTTTCTCCCAAAACTTAAAAAAATATAGGACATTGTAAAAACATATATCTTAAGAAAGTGTTTTCTTTCTTACATTTTCAAAAAAAAAATCTGTCCTAGCCAACTTTTTCCTATAAAAAATGTAAGAGTCCAATAGATTCTAAATATTTTTTTTTGTTTTATAAGTTTATACAAAGTCCATTGACTCCCTTGCTGTGGAAGTTCAGATATTCTCCCATTGTGCAGGGCCGTATAGGTATCTCTAATTCTTTATTCCATCACCTCTAAGCTTTTGTATTTCTAATTGGTTTATTGATAACAAATATCTATAAAAATTAATATATTTTTTTAGTTTTAAAAGTTTTAACTAGTTATTCTAGTATCTCATGTCTCAGAAACTGAGCATCCTTCTGGTCCAAACAACATTGAAGCAGTAAATATGGCCATTTCTGATAGAAAATATTTGCATCTCAGAACAGCATAGGTTAAAAATTAACCAAATAACCAATTAATTGGTCCAGAGTCAATAATCTCACTTTCATCCAACTTTTCCATATCACCAATTTCTCCCCAATTTTTGATATTGGACTTCCCCGTAAAATCAATTTATCATGGGAAAAGGAACAAATCTGGTTTTTTTACACATTCCATTCCGTAGCTTTCCAACTGATATAATTGTTTCCAGAGATACTAGAGTTCTATTTTATGTAGATCTTAATATTGTCCATCCAAGTAGGTTATTTCAAGGATAATATTTTTTTGGGGGGGGGGGAGGTGAGGGAGCAGAGGGAATCTACTCAATCTTCTCCTAATTTGTATCATGACCTTTTGAAACCTTGTTTTATTTTGCTCCCCTTCAGACAAAGGGTGGGGTGGGGGATTTAAAGAAACAGCTTGTTCCTTCTCCACCGGTTCCATTTTGCAAGCACTGTGAAGTTGGCGAGCAGAGGAAAAGTTATACTGTGCATTCTAAATGGTGTGATGCTAAGCAAACCCAGGAATGTCAGTAATAATGGGGCCCAATGTCCCTTCCAGCGGATGCATCAGGATTTTATTGTGCAAGCATTAATTTCCACTATTAAAATGGGAGAGTGGTATAGTTCTCAAAGAAGTTGCTCTGCTTTCTTTCAAGCAAAACTGGCAGGTAGCGTTAATAGTTCTGTTTCTTCTTTGGCCACCCCAAATCTTTGCATGTTTTCAGCTCTGCTTCTTCAAACGGCTCCGTGTGTGTTCAGAGATCCACCCAAGCAGGGAAATGCAGAATTAAGACCCTGTAATTATCTTAGGTAAAGTGCTTTGATTCATTTATCCAAATTGCCTTCCAGAAATGTTAGAGCATTTACAGTATTATTTAATAAGGTATTAATTGACTTTTGCACATTTATTTTAAATGTCAAAGACAACAATGTAGGTCAGAGGAAAAAATGGGAGGGGGGGTAGAGAGGCAAGCCAATTCATATGCCATGCATGTGTTTCTGTTCAATTGGGTAGGGTTGCTTTGCTTAGCAACTACACACAGTTTGGGGGGCAGTTCACAGAAGGTAGGAAAGGAGAATGTCAACAGTTGAGAAAATTAGGGAAGGATAATGCAGGATGGACAGAATCCAGAATCGTATATGCTCCGGCAAACTTGATAAATCTGGTAATCAGAATAAACGGCAAAAATTATGCAATTTTGCCTAATGCACTTATTACTATTGCAAACATCTGAAGCTTGAAGAGAGTTGACATCTGTTTAAAAAAAAAGAGATGACAACAATATGCAACATGCGGCAAAACAAATGTTTGAAGAGATGAGGTCATAAGTAATTACCCTGAGTGAGCCCCAATAAAACCACCAAATGGATAGTCTCACCTAGCTCATCTTCTAAATGCTTTTACTTTATAAGGATTGGGAGTCAGGATTTATTTAAAGCGGGGGGGGGAACCCTAAATGTAAATTTCCTCTTTTAAAAAGGCCAAATCAGGGCTGTCAAACTCGCAGCCATGGGCCTGATGCATCACGCGCTGGCCATGCCCAGTTTAGCAATGGGGAAAATTATCACGATACATCATGTGATGCCGCCATGACGATGCAAGTTTGACACCCCTGGGTTAAAGAATTCGAGATTTTATAGATATTCCTGTACTGAGACTCGCATCAGTGGTGAGTTGCTACTGGTTCGGTCCAGATCTTGTGAACTGGTAGTAATGGCGGCAGGAGGCTCCGGACCCTCTGCGCATGCACAGAAGTGCCGCGCGTGCTCCCATTGTGAACCGGTAGCAAAGGTAAGTGGAACCCACCCCTGACTCACATGATAATGCAAATGAAGTCATGTAATTTTTAAATTCCTTATTTATTCTTTTGTCATAATCTATTTAGTGTTAAGGCCTGGGCTGACCCTATTTAGCCAAATTAATCCATTTGTCTTTCAGGCAGATTAATTTGTTTCCTGAGCCCTTGACATTTCTTTTTATTTAAAAAAAAAAAAAAGATTGGTGTATTTCATGGAACCTACTGTTTTCACCTGCTCTTCTGTCCTCAGAGTTAAGTTAACAATTCAGTAGTCTACTTTGCTTCTTAACATGGAATGGGGAACATTTTATCTTTTGCATCATAGAAGAAAATTTTACTCCTGGTCATCCCCCTTCTTAGCCATTACCTGGAGCATTGTTTTTTGAGCTAAAATTGCTTTGAAGCAGAACTGGATTTGTAGGTGGGTGCAAATTAGGTAGTTATTTAAAAAATGGTTTCCATGTTGCTTCAGTATAACAAAGAGATAATAGCAACTATCTGACCCTTTGCTTTTGCTTCTGTAGCACATGGCTTTAATAGTACTCCTTCTTAACATTTAAAAGAACTTTGATAGCTGAGTAATCCCTTCATCATTTAAATATAACAAGATTTTACTGGTAAGTACAAGGGCTCGGAATGGAGTGCTTTTCATTCACATTATAAACAGTTATGGTGGATTTGTAATCCTCCTGTCATATTGTTCACTTTTGATATTAATCAGGAGGTTTATGAAAGGTATGATAGACCACAGAAATGAACAGTGAAGAAGTTACAAATCTGGCCTCTATAAAAGAAGCAGCAGCTATAATCCTCAGACACTTTTTCTTGAACATTTCCCTTTCCTTCCTTCCTTCCTTCCTTCCTTCCTTCTTTCCTTCCTTCCTTCCTTCCTTCCTTCCTCCCTCCCTCCCTCCCTCCCTAATTATTAAATTCTCCTTTTAACATAATTTTGAAGCTGTGCCCTTACAGAGAACCTCAGAAGCGATGAGAGTGGTTTGGCTTGCAAGCAGTTTACAAAATATGAGTCATCTGCCCACATTCTTTGGCCATGTTTTGGCCATTCCACTTTTGCTCTTTTGGCTGCCAAAAGTCCTTTAATTTCAAGCCAGCAAACAAATAAAAAAGTAGTTGAGCTAAAAGAATATGTAAAGGAAAGTCTGAATTTTCTTTGCAGCTCACTATAGTTCTATAGAACTTTCAGTTGTTTTAAACATTTCCCTCACTTGTTTTCTGGAGCTTTATTTTATTTTGGCTATAAAGGTTACTTTGTGAGATGCTTATCTGACCAGAAAGGATTCTGACATAATTGGTATTTAGGTTACTACAGAAAGCTCCATAATAGCCTTAATTTAATCAGTCTACATTATTTATGAAATATTATGGAGGCAACTTTTTTTTTAAAAAAAAAAAAACACCCCTAGAAGTCGATTACCAACTCACAGATGTTGAAAACATTTCTCTAACATTATTTATGTATCATCACCTTCCAGTTCCTGGGAATCCTTGTGATATTTTGAGACTTCCATTCCCAATATGTGACTGGAAAACTCAGTAGGAACTCTGGCAGCTGCAATGCCAACAGATCTTAACAGTCCTATGTGACAGATGGTTAAAGACTAGTATACCACTTACGTTAGTATATATCAGGCTAAGCCCAAGAACGACTGGAACAATTCACTCAAACTTCAGTTCTTTATTTGCTGACTGATGAGAGACAGAATCTTGCCAGATTAAACCCTTACTGCTCCCTGCCTATGGATATATCTGGGAGATTCTAGGTAATGGCTATCTTTTATCTGTTCCTCTGTCTCCTATTGTTGTGGCCCGCCAGCGGCCTGTATGGATCGTGGCTGATCCCGATGACGAGGAGGCTGGTGTGGTGTCGCGCCAGCAGCCTGCACAGCCAGCGCTCGTGTCGGACAGCGAGGAGGCTGAAGAGGATGTGGTGCCAGAGGCAGAGACTCAGCCAGGGCCTTCAGAACCTCCAGAGGCTCCTTCAAGTGGAGAGAGCGAAGTGGAGGAGCCTCTTCTCAATGCTCGAGCACACAGGGCTGCCAAAAGGCAGGAGTGGCTACTCAAGAGGAGGATGTCTCCTCGAGGGTAAGGCTTGAGGATAATTGGCCACTCCCTTAGCCTATTTAAGTCACACACGGTTAGTAAGTTTCTTGCTGGAAACAACTTGTAATTATCATCAGAGCATTTTTGGAAAAGTCTTATCGTATCTTGTTTTCTGGGCTGGTTGCCAACCTTTGCCGGACTTTGGTTTATTCTTGCTACTTAATAAATTTGATGAGGACTGTTGGTGTGTGTCAATATCCTCAGAAATCCGGAGCTGGGGCAGAACACCTATCCACTTCTAGGCTGTGCTGCATCTTGTCACCCTTCTCTTTCTGGAACGTGTCCCTCCTTCCTAGGAAACTACTCTTTCATTGTAGTCTATTTATCCAGCTTCCCCTTCATGGACACTACCTCTCATAGTATACCACCTGTCCTACTACATGACAGAATTCTTGACTGAATTGTCAGAGCAGGTTGTGCAGTAGGTGTTGCAGACCCCCTAGCCTTACAGTACTGCTGGATTTCAATAATCCCTTTAGGACTGATTCAAAGCCTATCAGGGCTTCGATAACTATGTGTATGTTCCAGGGGTCAATTATGGTCAGAAGGCCAACCCAAAATTTGGTTCCATGTTCGATTTGATATTCCATGGATACCTCATATTTGTCCACTATCATAGATGGATGAATATCTGGTTAAATTTGATTTGATCTGTTAAATTTGTGTCATCTGTTGTAATAAAACGGTCTCACAAAAAAGTGACTGAATCCAGTTGAGTTCTCAAGATGCCCAAGAAGGGTTTAGTGCTGTTTCACCTGTGTTTCTGTCAACACCTGTATTGGTACCTGGAATAGGAAGTTCATAAACTTTTACTAAGTGCCTCCTCCAAACTGCTTCAAAGCAGGAATTTGGGTAAATGGATGAATTGCAAGAGCAGCAAGAACAGAGTCCGGATGAAGAAAGATCTAAGCTGTCTCTGATCAGACCTATCATGTTAGGTCTATGCTGTGATATGTGCAGCAAAGAGGTAGGCTGTTTTCCTACATGTACTAATTGCCAAGCTTATAACTGCTGACTTTTTTCAGATTGTGAGGAGGCTGACTCGTCACCCTTACTTCCTGTTCCAAAATGCTATTACAGAACCTTCAGGGGGATCTGACAACATTTTTAATGGTTTTTTTTTTTTTTTAAGGTTTAAAAATCTCATTTTGGGCCAGTCTGGATTCCTTCTTCAATGTACAACCAACTACAGGAATATCTTGTAACTCTTCTTGTACAGTTAGCTTGGGATACCCGAGGCTGTGTTTGGGACAGCACCAGAGGTGGGTTTCAGCAGGTTCTGACCAGTTCTGGAGAACCAGTAGCAGAAATTTTGAGTAGTTCAGAGAACCGGTAGTAAAAATTCTGACTGGCCCCGCCTCCATCTATTCTCTGCCTCCCAAGTCCCAACTGATCGGGAAGAAATGGGGATTTTGCAGTAACCTTCCCCTGGATTGGGGAGGGAATGAAGATTTTACAGTATCCTTCCCCTGCCATGCCCACCAAGCCACGCCCACCAAGCCATGCCACACCCACCAAGCCACACCCACCAAACTGGTAGTAAAAAAATTTGAAACCCACCACTGGGCAGCACATTCTACTCCTTGTCCTGTAGATCTTGATTAGTCTTGCTTATAAGAGATATCCTTGGAAGTCATAAATGCCTCTCTGAGAGAATAAAAGGTGCTCCTTTTTTAAGGAAGGCAAGTATTAGATCTCTTCTTAAGAAATTTGCCCTGGATTGTCAGAAATGAGCAATTATAGGCAACATATTGAGAAGAACTCTTTCCATAGAACTCAATTGTTTGAGAGAAACATTTGTCTTTGGGCACCTCCATGTTTATTAAGTTAACTTGATTCCTAAAATTGTGGTGACTTCATCTAATAGAGAAGCTTTCTCTGGTCTACCAAGGAAGAGCCTTGGTACTACAGTGGTTTAAAGCACCCTGTTATTAACACAGCTGCCTGCAATTTACTGCTGGTTCGAATCTCTCCAAGGCTCAAGGTTGACTCAGCCTTCCATCCTTTCTAAGGTAGGTTAAATGAGGACCCAGTTTGTGGGGGCAATAAGCTGACTTTGTACAAATATACAAAAGTATGAAGGCTATTGCTGAATGCACTGTAAGCCGCCCTGAGTCTCCGGAGAAGGGCGGCATATAAATCAAATTAAAAAAAAAAAAAAAAAAAAAGGTCTTGGGAATGCACTCCTTGAAAAATTGAGGAATCTATTTTATTTGCTTTTAATAAAGCTATGGATTTCAGTGTCTTAAATGAAGTTAAAGTGCATTTTTCTTGCAGTCGTTTTACTATTGATTTTAACTGGTGATTATAATGTTTAATTTTTCTTGTTTGTTTTACTTGTTATTTCAACTCTAGCTAATGTCTCAATTTTTAATTTACTCTGTACTGTATTTTTATGTAAATAAAATTAAGTCAAGTAAAAAAAAAATCCTATAAATAAGGAAGAAAGGATCCTGGATTGGGCTTTTCAAATAAAGAAAATGTAGTAATGGAATTGTGCAGGTGGATTTGGCTCCAATTCTCATTTCTATTTCATCTCCTTTTATTATACATAGTGGAAATGGGTTTTCTACCTCCCCTCTTCCATTCTCAACTTCTTCCTGCTAATTAAGCACCATTGTATGTAAATGAGGGGAAATATGTGGAACTGTGATTCAATGCAAAGGATCCTAGCATTGTAAGCATGAGGCATATTGTGACATTGTGGGAACATTGCACAAACACTTGTCATATTCTTTTTTTGGATCATTGCCAACAATTGCATATTTGTTAAATGTTATTTATTATATGATTGGATTAATTTGAAAGGCCTAGCTGACAAAAATTCTAGGGAGAGTACAATAAACTTGAAAAACATTTCAAATAATGCAGGATCAATCACAATATGGCAGAGAAGGAAGGAAGGAAGGAAGGAAGGAAGGAAGGAAAGAAGGAAGGAAGGAAGGAAGGAAGGAAGGAAGGAAGGAAGGAAGGAAGGAAGGAAGGAAGGAAGGAAGGAAGGAAGGAAAAAATAGACTAGATGTTGTGAACAATTCAAAAATTGTCCTGGACCAAGACAATTTTTAATGCTTTCCCGAAGGTGGGAAGGGATAGGGGGAAATAGATCTCAGGGGTATCCTATTTCAGGGAGCAGGATTGGTGGCATGGAAAGCACACACCTACAGGAGTCCACAAGATGGCACTATTTTGATGGCTTTTGGTGGCTTTTTTGGCTGTCCTGTCTCAAGTACCACATTGTCTTGGGTCAATGTTGGCTTCCTTCTTTCCATACATGCCATGTTCTTCTCTGTTTCTCTCCATCTTCTCTTCTCCAACACTTGAAAATCAAGCTTTTAAAAATTCTGGTATAAATTAAGCCTTTGGATTAATTCACAATTCCGTGAAGCCCATTTTACTTTTTCTTTCTTTTCTTTTTCCCTTTTTTTCCAACTAAAAGAAACCTTAAGCAGGAATAGATTTTTAAAAAATTATGTTTTAAACATGAATGTTCATGTAAGATGAAAGGGTTATTACCATCTAGATGCTGAAATCCAATTCCCATCATCCTCTCTATTCGCTATAATGGCAGTGGCAGGTGGGAGTTGGAATCAAAGGGTTAAAAATTTCCCACACTTGTCACGACCTATATATGCCTACAAAATTGACAGTATATCATTCACTTAGAGTTTTTCCTAAAATCTGGAGCACATGAACCTAAATAATAACTCCTTGCAGTAATGTATATAAATTAAAATAAATCTTAAATAACCCACAAAAATATAATAGGGATGGACTGGGATTTACTTGGAAGGACAAGTTGCAGGAAAAAAACAAGCAAAGGCAAACAAAACCATACCAGGAACTCTCTCCAGTAGAGACAGATTATATTAGTGCAGTTTTGCAATTTAATAATACATATGTTTTTAATTTAGTTTTTGAATGGACTTCACTTAATTCTTATCATGAAGAAGTTTCTAGAAATGAGCGTAATAACTAATACTTTGTTCCTCTAAAAACATCAAAGTTCCAATATTTTCAGGAAACATATGTGATCCACTTTAGAGAGCTTTGTGCTGGGATCAACAGACTTTCTCAAAAATCCAAATAAAATAGTTTGAAGATAATTAACTGTATATGAGGCGGCTTTGCTACAGGTAAACAGAAAGATTATAGACATCTTCAAAGATGACCAAAATCCTAATTGAAACACAATGCAGAAGTATTTTGGTTCAAATTTAGTCATGTTTAGAGATGACATATTAAAGTTAGCGAGTCAAATCCATCGGGTTCTAACTGTGTGTCTGTGAACTGTTATAATATTATAATGCAACACTGACTTTATTTTTTTAAAAAACTGGCTTATAATGTATTGCAATTAAATTGCAATGAATTTGCATGCTGCTCAGAGTCGCTTGATAGAGAGAAGGCAAGCATGCAAATTTAATAAATACATAAATATTTGTAATTTATTGAATAAATTAATGTTTATGTTAGCATGACCACAGTGGTCACTCTCTTCAGAATTTATCATCCTTCCTTTTTTCCCTGACTTCCTTCAAATGGAGAATCTGGTGACATTAAAAAAAGCTGTATTTGATTTTAAATAAGACACACACACACACACACACACACACACACACACACACACACACACATCCATTGCACAATTATTCCAGGTACACCCTACAGGAGGTGCCTCCACTTATCCTTCCGATTTTAACATCACTTGTTACACAAGAAAAGAAGTTTCTAATTTTTGGCCATATAGCATTTGAGGCAGGGGTGAAATTTAGCAGGTTCTAACAGGTTCTGGAGAACCGGTAGTGGAAATTTTGAGTAGTTCGGAGAACTGGCAAATACCACCTCTGGCTGGCCCCAGAGTGGGGTGGGAATGGAGATTTTGCAATATCCTTCCCCCAGGAGTGGGGAGGGAATGGAGATTTTTCAGTATCCTTCCCCTGCCACGCCCACCAAGCCATGCCCACAGAACCGGTAGGGAAAAATTTTGAATTTCACCTCGATTTGAGGAGGTTTTCTTGGTCAAATGGAAGGATGTATATATGTAAATGTGCCACAGAATCACCCTGAAATTGTGCTGGGTGTCCAGAAAACATTTTTATGAGCTCCTTGGAGACTTGTTTCTAAACTCATCAGTCTTCAAAACTGTCTAGAACTGATGTCCTGAGGCAGTCTCTAGAAATTCATGCTTACATTGTTGCTTGAGAAATACACATTTCAGAACATTTTTTTAAAAAAAAGAAACTCTGTCATCTCTTGTTTTTTAAAGAAATGCATGGAAGAGCCATTTTGACTGACAATATAAAACATCTTCATGCCCAAACATAGATAGTGATGATTTGTCCTAAGGCATTATTATTCTTATTAACATCTCTTGGCAGCTTGCCAGCCAATTAGCAGTTCCCATTCCCACTTCCTTTTCAGTCCTTCCTACCTCCTCCTTCCCTTCTATCTTCTTATTAATTTGATACCATTGCTGAATAAATAGTTCACAGTATATAGTTTAACCAAATGACTGCTTCCTCTCATCTTTATGCTTGAGATTGCCGTCAATCAGCATTATGCTGACTGTGCTTGTGCGGTTAATTCGATTTTCTGGTTCTGACCTGAGGAAGTCAGTATTCCCTCAGATTTACTTTATTTTGAGCTGGAGTGGATGCTCCTTTTGTAAATGGACAGATTTGTGTGCATGCATGGGATAATATACACGTAATATTTTTACAGGATGCTACCTGTAAAAAATGTTAAGATTCAAACCATGGCTATTTTTTTTAACAGAACTGTAAATATAGCTTGATTTTATACTTTGAAGAATGCAAGGGGACATTATGTTCAGGCATTATTATTATTTTTTGTTCCCCAAAACATTACTGCTTCAAATGTAGACTTCTGTAATCAATACTCTTTAGTAATTGGCTACAGAGTTTAAATTTTCTCCTGTAATATTCTGAGTAATTTGGCTGTTCTATGTGGGTGCTGCAGGTATCATGGCTTTACACCTGTGAGCAAATAAAAGAGACTTTCTTACTATATTTTATACCTCTACTTATTTTCAAAACTTCAAGGTTGATAAAAAATAATGACATTTCCATTCTATTCGGGGGTTACGGAAGGAGTATCCACTTTTTAAAGGCCAGATTTATCTCAGTATTTCATAGTCTTAAAATTTGTACAGTTTTATCATGAAACCAACCAGCAAGAAGGCAATAAACTGGTAAGAAACAAGGACATCATAAAATGGGAGCCGTCATCTAAAACTAATTATTGACTCTTAAAAATGAATTATTAATCCCACGCAGCATTCAAGTGCATCGTCATTTCTAGTTTTAGCCAGCCGTAGAAAATCACGGTGTCCAGAGGAAAAAAAAAAGAAAAATTATCTACCAAAGTTATACAACCTTTTTGTTTGTTTTAAGCAGAAAAGAGGAGTTCTCTGGGGTTTAAAGATAATCTTTGGAAAGCTCAAGCCAGTGAGGTCATATAACAACCTCACAACAACAGCAACAGCAACATTATGTCATCATGAGTTATGATCTCGGGGATATATGTATCACTACCTGGACAGACAGTTCTCAGTTCCTTTTGAAAAAGAAAAACAAGGTTGACTAAATGGGAATTTTTTAAATTCCTAGCAAAGAATCCTATAGATTTTTTTTTAAAAGGTGATGGATATTTGTTTTTCTGCCCTGGGCAATGTTAGATCTCCCCACTCCCAGCTTTCCTTTCTATATTTTTCTTTTATCTCCTTTTTTTCCCTAGGTCCCTAGACAGTGGTGGGTTGACCCCGGTTTGCATCGTTTCTATAGAACCGGTAGTAAAACCGGCGGGAGGCTCCGCCTACCGACCCTGACATCATCAAAATGCTCGCTTCACTCGCGTGCACGCGGCCCCACTGCGGACCGGTAGTAAAGGTAAGTAGAACCCACCCCTGTCCCTAGAGGTTTATCTTTACTAGGTTTGTGTATTACTACATGGAACAATTAACCCAAGGATTCTGAGCTTAGTTACTTCTATCTGAGGGCTTAATGCTTTCTTGGCCTTACTCTGTACAGAGCTCTTCCCCCATGGCCTCTTCCTGGGCTCTCTGATGCAGTAGTGGACTGCTGCCAGTTCGGACTGGTTCAGGTGAACCGGTAGTTACGACCTGCGGATGGGCTCGCCCACCCGCCTGGGCGCAATCCCGTCCTATATCGCTCTGTTTTTTGATGCCACATGCATGCATGGATGGCGCATGTGAGCGAATTGCCATGTTCTGTGATGTCAGACGCATGCATGTGCTCACATTTCCAGTTGCTGGGCGAACCAGTTGTTACAGTATGTGATGCCCACCTCTGCTCTGATGGTCAAGAAAAAGCAGTGAAAGAGAGTTACGTCTATATGAGTGGGCTGGACAGAGAGAAGGGAAGGACTTCTCTGATTCTTTTTTTTTCTTCCTTTAATAATGCTTGCTGAGTTAAGATTCCTCAGGCTGTGCCTAATGAGCCAAACATAGAGATAACACTAATCCAGTAACACAGCCAAGGAAAGAGACATGCATAAGAAGCTATGTACACATAACAGGGCTTGTCAAAGCTTTGATTTGGGGATTCTGTTTGAAGGGGGTTCAAACAAATCTCTAAACTGACATGGCAAACTGAATTAACTAAATAATTAAATGAGATGCCTCTCCATCAAGTTGGACAAAGTAGACTTCAGTGAACACATAGGGGAAAAAACAGTTGAGTTGATTTGGAGATTCAAATTAAATTGGGTATTCAGATATTAGTTTGATCAATCCATCGATTCCTAGTTCAGATCACATTTCAAAGCTGGCTGAGGATGGAGCCAGGATTGCCTATGTCAGTTTATCTTCAAGCCAACCATCTTCTTAGCATCTTTTTATCCATTCTGAGTTTAAAGTGTAGAATGGCTGGTTGCTTATGATCAAAATGGACAATAAGGACATCTTCGTTTTGCTTATCCCATACCTGCTTTAGATTAATTACAAGGCATTAAGCATCAGCAGGTGAACAGACAAAACAGTTTTGTAACATTGTGCCAATCCAATTAACAAGGAGGGCATCAGGATGCCCCTGATATTTAATGTTATACTCAGAGATGCCAAATCATACTGCAATGAGAAATTTGTAGTGCAATCATTCAAAGAGTTTGAGGAATGCCTAATGTAAATATGGCAGGCAATGTGTCATTTAGAGATTTCTAGAAACAGTTTGTAGTGATGCAGGGAGAATTCAAGATACATATTTACCTTTATAGGTAGTCCTCAACTCACACTTGTTCATTTAGTGACCATTCAAAGTTACAACATCACTGAAAAAAGTGACTTATGGGCATTTTTCACACTTACAATCGTTGCAGCATCCCCATGGCCACATGATTAAAATCCAGTTGCTTGGCAACTGGTTCATACTTATGACAGTTGCAGTGTCCCCAGGGTCACATGATTACCTTAATTAATGGGGGATTCACTTAACAATGCTGTTACTAACAACTGCAGTGATTCGCTTAACAACTGTGGCAAGAAAGGTTGTAAATATGGGGCAAAATTCACTTAATAAGCTGTTTCACTTAGCAATAAAAATTTTGGGCTCAATTGTGGTTGTAAGTCAAGGACTACCTGTATATCCCATACTTCCTCTAGGAGCTCAATGAGGTAAATATGGTTCTCCCACTCCATAGTTCCCAGAAGGTAGATGAAAACATGGGATTGCTCTTAGCTCACCTAATAAACTTCATGACTCTGGAAGAATCTCAGAGGCATAGAATCAAAATCATGTGAACTATTAGTACCACTTTATAAAGCCTTAGTAAGATCACACCTGAGATACTGCATTCAGTTTTGATCACATTACAAAAAAGATGTTGAGAGGCTGCCACAAAGAGGAGGGGGTCAATTTATTTTCCAAAGCACCAGAGGGACAATGGATGGAAACTAATCAAAGAGACAAGCAACCTGGAATTAAGGAGAAACTTCCTAACAGTGAGGACAATTAACCAGTGGAACAGTTTGCCTTCAGAGGTCATAGATGCTTCATCACTGGAGCTTTTTAAGAAGAGATTGGCCAGTCACTTGTCTGAAATGGTATAGGGCGGGTGTCTGCAACCTGTGGCTCCGGAGCCGCATGCAGCTCTTAGGGCCCTCTGCTATGGATCCCTGTTGGATGATCCCACCATTAACTGGCCCCACTCCTCGCCCTCCCCTCCCAATCACTCCTCGCCTGGCCTGAGAAGGTAAGGGCGACGGCGGGGGATGGAGAAACGTCCGGGGCAGAGACAGAGAAATACAGAGAGAGGGGGAGAGGGAGACATAGAGAAATACAGAGAGAGGGGGAGAGAGAGGGAGAGATACAGAAATACAGAGAGAGGGGGGAGAGAGAGGAAGGGGGAGGGAGGGAGGGAGAGAGAGAGATGTCAAAAGGGTTTTGTGGTTCACATTGTTTTTTAACAATGGAATCAGTTGCCCCCAGAGATAAGGAGAATCCAAGACCTTAGTGCTTTCCACCGTGCCCTTAAAACCCACTTTTTCCAGCAAGCCGGGCTGGCTTAAGAAGAAATTTTAAATGTTTTAATTGGTTTGTATTTTTAATTTTGGGCCAAATTTATATATATATATTAATTATTTTTTTAATATTTGTATTTCATGTTTTTTAATTCTGGCTGTACACCGCCCTGAGTCCTCAGGGAGAAGGGCGGTATATAAATTTAAAAATAAATAAATAAATAAACAACCGGTTCTCTGCCCTAATGACCGGCTGGGTAGGCATGGCTAGGGGGGTCATGTGACTGGTGAGACGTTGAGTGGGCCACGCCCACCAAGGTTTTGTGGCTCCCGGTATTCTCTTGGAAACGGGTCCAAATGGCTCTTTGAGTGTTTAAGGTTGCAGACCCCTGGTATAGGGTCCCCTGCTCGAGCAGGGGGCTGGACTAGAAGACCTCCAAGGTCCCTTCCAGCTCTATTCTGATTCTGATTCTAATTTACCTTAATCCTATCTGTACCATAACAGTCCTTCAAAGATTAAAAAAAACTGGCCGAAGCAGAAGCTGTGGAAGCCTAAGCAGAGATAGCCTTTATTTTCCAGGACAGCATTTCTAGCACCTTTTACGAAGCCAGTATTGAAGAGAAATTTCAACTGACCTCAGGTTCCTTGCCTAATTTGCAAAGTGTTGAAGATTTGTGAGTGTGTGTTTTGAAAAGGTCATTGTACCAACTTGCCAGCTCCTATTACATCATCTTTCAGACTGATCACACAGTTGAATTTGTGGTATCACATTAAATTTCACTACAGCAAACTGTGATATCATTAAAGGGCTGAGATTTTTTCCCCTCTTCTATTTTCTGAAGCAGAAGATAAAGCTGAAGTGTTTGAGAGAAAATTCCTCTTCACATATTATCTGAAAGGCAGTTGTGAGGAAAGATGGCAAATGGTTGACCAGTTAGTTACATTTCTGTACTATATTTTATTTCTTTAAATTTAATGTCAGCGCAACTTCTTTTATCATTACTTTGCATCAGTAGTGGGTTGCAAAACCCGTCACTACCGGTTCACTCGTATACACGTGCACGCGATGCTTCTGCGCATGCGCAGAAGCGTCTGGCATGGGTGGGCGGAGCTTCCCACCACTGCCGCTACCGGTTCGCCAATCCAGGTAGAACCGGTAGCAACCCAACACTGCTTTGTATGCTGAAATGTTAGTGCGATACTGACTAATTTTTAGTCAGGTTAAGGTTGACTATAAGGTTAAGAATATGGAGATAGATCAATGATTGGACATATTTATTTAAAGGGTAGAAAGGCTACTCTGCCCTCTGGATTAGAGTAAAATTTATTTTAGGAGGAAACATAACCACAAAGAAATTGTAATCTTAGTATAATGTAGGAATCTAATTAAGACTAATGAGGCAATATTAAATTTAATGTATGATGCATTTTATAAGTCTTACCATTAGAGCTGCAGCAAGCTGTTTATTTGAGCTACAAACTTTAGTGAACAAGTTCCTAATGTTTTTCTTCAACAATTCAAGCTGAGGACTCTGTCAGACATTGACAGAGCCCATGTTTTAGATAGAGCTGCTGAATGAGAAAGGGGAATTGTGCAAACACATGTGCTTCTTCTGGATCATCTTTATGCCCCAATAGCAATAGCACTTAGAATTATATACTGCTTTACAGTGCTTTACATCCCTCTCTAAGTGGTTTATAGAGTCAGCATACTGCCCCCAACAATTTGGGTCCTCATTTTACCCACCTCGGAAGGATGGAAAGCTGCATCAGCCTTGAGCCTGGTGAGATTTGATCTGCCAAATTTCAGGCAGAAGTAGCCTGCAGTACTGCACTCTAACCATTGAGCAGAAGTAGCCTGCAGTACTGTACTCTAACCACTGAGCCACCGTGGCTCAATGCAAGTATTTTTGGAGATCTCTAGTTGCTGTCTCAGAGGCAGATCTACTTTTTGCCTTTCAGGGTGTGGAACAGGCAGGTCTTTTGAGTCTGAGGACATTGACTCAATTCTTCTTTCTGCAGGGCCTACAATTTTGCCTATTCATATGTTCCCAGTGTAGATAGAATAGAATAGAATAGAATAGAATAGAATAGAATAGAATAGAATAGAATAGAATAGAATAGAATAGAATAGCATAGCATAGAATAGAATTCTTTATTGGCCAAGTGTGATTGGATACACAAGGAATTTGTCTTGGTGCATACGCTCTCAGTGTACATAAAAGAAAAGATACATTCGTCAAGAATCATAAGGTACAACACTTAATGATAGTCATAGGGAAACATTCAATATAAATCTTAAGGATACCAGCAACAAGATTACAGTCATACAGTCTTAAGTGGAAGGAGATGAATGATGAGAATGATGAGAAGATTAATAGTAATGCAGACTTAGCAAATAGTTTGACAGTGTTGAGGGAATTATTTGTTTAGCTGAGTGATAGCGTTCAGGAAAAAACTGTTCTTGTGTCTAGTTGTTCTGGTGTGCAGTGCTCTATAGTGTCGTTTTGAGGGTAGGAGTTGAAACAGTTTATGTCCAGGATGCAAGGGGTTGCATAATTTGGGGAAATCATGACTGAATATCAATAGTTATTAGTTAAGAGTAATCAATAGTTTGGGGAAATCATGACTGAATATACCATTAGGAAGCATGATATGACCATCAGAGACATAGGAGTTTCTGGAAACAGGAGTGAGAGCAGTTTCAGGTTAGTGCTCTAAATCAGAGGTCCCTAAACCCCTGTCTGTGAACCGGCACCAGTTCATGGCATGCCAGCAACCGGTCCACGCAAACAAGTGAAGCCGCATCCATGGGATGCAGGTAGCATGCAAAACCATGCCCCCTCTTGTCCATGGAAAAAACCTTTCTCCATGGAACCGATCCCTGGTGCCCAAAAGGTTGGGGGCCACTCTCTAAATTATTTCTGTATCTCCAAACAACAGATAAGCAATGCACTAGGGCTTCTTGGGCCTTCCAATTTCCTCTCTTCATGCTGCCACTGAAATTGGGCAAAATTCAGTGGATAAGAGCAGTTGAAGATCTTTATATTTACTTATTTATTATTAGATTTTTATCCCACCTTCATGACTTTATAAGTAACTCAAGGCAGTAAACCGGGGTGGGTTCTACTTACCTTTACTACTGGTTCGCAATGGGATCATGCATGCGTGATCGCGAAGCTTCTGCGCATGTGCAGATCGCGGATGATGACATCCAGGGTGGTGGGCAAGGCCTCCCACCGGTTTTACTACTGGTTCTTGCGAACCGGTCCAAACCGGGGGCAACCCACCACTGCAGCAAATGTGCATAATATTCCTTCTTCCTCCCATTTTCCCCCACACCAACTACCCTGTGAGTGATTGGGCTGAAAGAGAATGATTGGCCCCAAATCACCCAGTTGGCTTTTGTGCCTAAAGTGGGATTAGAATTCTCATAGTCCCTTGATTTCTAGGCCGGCGCCATCACCACTACACCAAATTGGTTCTCTTTAATTGTTTTAAGTGTGTCTATATGTGTGTATTTTATTTATTTATTTATTTGTATTCCAATCTTTATTATTTTTATAAACAACTCAAGGTGGTGAACATATCTAATACTCCTTCCTCCTCCTATTTTCCCCACAACAAGTACCCTGTGAGGTAAAGTTGGGCAGAGAGAGTGAGTGACTGGCCCAAGGTCACCCAACCAGCTTTTATGCCTGAACCAGGACTAGAACTCGGGGTCTCCTGGTTTCTAGCTTGGTGCATTAATCACTAGACCAAACATATATACATAATATATATATACAGATGTGATATGGACTGCCAAAGTGTGATCCTCAACCTCAGAAAGCTCACTTCCATCTCCTAAGTAAAGAGGAAAGTGATTCTTTCACCATCATAGGACATAGCATTCAGTTGCTTTTCTAAATACAGAATTGTGGTGCCGATAGTCAGGAAAATAAATTAAGGAGAAAGGAAATACGAACACATTGTGTGTATGAAAAACAGAACAGAAATAACTCAAGATTTTGATTTTAATTTCCACCCAAAGCAATCTTCTTTATGTTTTTTTAGAATGACAAGAGCTTCTGCAAATTTCAGCAACTCGTCCTGACAGGCAAATTGTAAATAATTCTGGCCATAATATTCCAACGGATGATCTAGTTTTCATTTTTAAAAGTAGTGTGCATTTTTGTTTGGGGGCTGAGGTGGCGGCGGCGGGGGGGTGGGGGGGGCAACAAGCTGATTGGGAGAGCTATCATTATCATGAGCTGTTGTGGTGACAACAGCTTCATGGGAGACTGGGGAAAACATTTTGATGATATACAGTATTCAAGAATAGTAACTTTTAAAAAAAATGATTGGAATCGAAGCCACAGAAATTGATATGAGAAAAGGATAGCTGATGAATATGAAGAAATTGTAATCGAGGCAAAAAGACTTGAACATCCATTACTTTTTGGGCAAGCCACCAATGCTATACTCTTCCAAGTCTCACAAATATTACAAAATGTTCACTTTTCCTGGTTCCCTAGGAAAGAAAACTCTGAACATTGAAACAGTCTTGTAATATGTGACTCCAGCATTCTATCACTCACTGGGATTGAAAGTTAAACTTTTCAATCACACACACAGACACACACATCTCCCTTGCTTTGCTCTTTACTTGGAGAATATGCAAATACAGAGACCAGCTTTATATAGCGTGCTTAAACCATATTCAGGGCAAACATAACATTTACTGTGTGCAAATAATATGCTATACCCAAAGATATAAATTATATCATGGCTTAATATAATGGTTTGCTTTATACAACAAGCTACTGCAATGTCTTGTCTTGTCTTGTCTTGCCTTGCCTTGCCTTGCCTTGCCTTGCCTTGCCTTGCCTTGCCTTGCCTTTTCTTAACTTAACCTGAATCTTAGCCTTCTGCCGCATAGTTCCCAGCGACCGGTAAGATCCCACAGAGTTGGTCTTCTCCGGGTCCCATCAGCTAAACAATGCCGGCTGGCGGGCCCGCGGGGGAGGGCCTTCTCTGTGGTGGCCCCAGCTCTCTGGAACCAGTTACCTCCTGAGGTCCGGACCATCCCCACCCTATTGGCCTTCCGAAAAGCGGTGAAGACCTGGCTTTTCCAGCAGGCCTGGGGCCGTTGATCTCGCTCTTGTGATCTGGCGAGATCCGGCCATGAATGGCGTGAATGAGTTTTTAATGTTTTTAATTTTTAAATGTTTTTTATAATGATTTTTTAAAATGTATTGTGAGCCGCCTTGAGTCTTCGGAGAGGGGCGGCATATAAATTGAATTAATTAAATTAAATTAAATTAAATCACAAATGATCCAGATATATTTTTGCCTTATCTAGGGTGCTGTGTGAATGCAGAGACAGATGAGCTATATCTCTGTGAACTTTCAGATAATTGAGATAGGTTTGGGAGGATTTGCATATATAATTGTTTCTCTCTTGAATTCAGGCCTCTTCTGAATCAGTCCAAATTAGTCAAGTATAGATTAGGATTTGTTCAAATACAATTTACTACTCTAATACACAGGATTCAAACTGTTTAAGTGTTTATATATTACTGTAGCTATTATTTTGGATCCTGAAAGACACAACAATGAATCTTGTTAGGATAGGATTGCCATAACTCACTGGAAGAAGTTCCCAGTCTGCTAATGGCTTTCAAATCTTAAAGAGGAAAAGGTAAGAAAGTGGATCCAAAACTCCACTGGAAAAATCTTCCCTGTCTCTTGTTTGCTCAGATGTGATCACCTCCCAATGGTAATAAAATCATTGCAATTCTATAGAAAGTCAAACTTGGGGCCCGTAGCTGTGCGTGCCACTATGTAAATGTGAGTATTTTGCCTAAAGCTTATTCTTGTTCTTCTGAGTTTCTTTCTTGTATCCACTAAGATTGTTTGTTTGATTACAAGCACTTCTAAGTGAGGTAAACATCTTTACCACTGACATATACCTCGGCCTACCCAGTCATTTGTGCTCATTTTGCCTTAATCTGCTCCAGTCTGCTCCCATAAGAATCAGTAATATATAGTATCATCTTCTCTGAGAATTAAGATTGACATAAGCGCTCTTAAAGATGAGCAGATTTCTATGGTGTGGGTAGAAGTGGGTAGAAGAGGGTCTCTATTGTTCTCATTTTTTTTGCTTTTTTTCTTTACTGAGCATTCCTCTGTTAGGAAAAAGGAAGCTTTCCTCTTCAGTCACATTTTCACAAACAAAAATAGCTCAATAGCTGCACCCTTAGAGGATGGGTTGCTTCTGAATTAGATTTAAATCAAATAACTTGAGAAAGAACTTTCTTAGTTTCACTCATTTGCTAGACAGGAATATTCATCAGCTGAACACATAAGTTTGTTGTGTCTTTGTAGATTCCTGTTTAGCTGCTTGTTTCCCAAACATGCATTTTTTTAAAAAAAAACTTGCTAGAAGGAACTTTTTTTTCCAGTGGACTCTTGCCATTAAAACTGTAAATCAGTCATCTAAGAATAGATGCTAGTGTCACAAGCACTAAAATGTTCCAGTTCTCTGTTTTCATTTTATAAGTGTATCTTAGCTTGAGCACTAAACAAAATGAAATTTAGTTTATTTTCCTCCGCTGTGAGACTTTTGACAACTTTCTTTGCTAACAGAATGAGTTTTACAGAGGAACAAGCTGTGATCTCAAAATCCTTGCGGTTCATATAATAAAAGGTGAATAAGCTGATTTTAAGTATCAAAGTAAGTGAATGTACCTGATCTTGACTGATGTTTTTGTCTTTTTTTCCCCCGCATCTCATTTTTTCCCTTCCTCTATCTCTAACTTTTCTGACAGACCCTTGAATTTCTTTTTCTATCTGTTAACTTCTTCCTCCAGTTCCGTTCTATCAAAATATGTTTTCCTCTCAAGCTGCAACATATCTTTGGCTTCCTTTTATCCCATCAACTTGTCTTTCATCCTTCTATCTTGGATGACACATTAGCCTCCAGTTTCCAAAATGTTCGTCTTCCACCCGACAGTTAAGAAAGGACCTTAACTATTAGCAACCATCCAGGAAAGATTTCCTTCTAGCAAGGTTCTTCTTTTCCTTTGAAGGTTTGTTATGGATTGTTAAAACCCTTTTTCAACTGATAGAACCTTAACCCTTTGATAAGGTATTCACATTTGTGGGCAGTGATGGATCAAGGGTACAG
Source organism: Pantherophis guttatus (assembly GCF_059756535.1). Taxonomy (NCBI): domain Eukaryota; kingdom Metazoa; phylum Chordata; class Lepidosauria; order Squamata; family Colubridae; genus Pantherophis; species Pantherophis guttatus. The sequence goes on from NC_142063.1 coordinate 139,237,582, forward strand.
TATATGGCACTTCTAGCAATGTTGACTGATGATGTCACCTCCCACTGATGTAAAGATTTGAATTTTAAAGTAGCCTTTGCTTTTGAAGGAGGGTGTTGTTGGCCTAAACTTTGGCACTTTAGACCAGTGCCTACTCTATCTTAAAGCTTAAAGCTGGTCCTATCTGTGTGACAGTAGGAGTCTGGAAATGGAAGGCTCTCATAAAAGAAACTGACTGCGTAGGAAGCTGAATATACGGGTAGTCCTCATCTTACAATCACAATTGAGCCCAAATTTTCCATTACTAAGCAAGACATTTGTTAAATGAGCTTTGCCCCACTTTAAGACCTGTCTTGCCATGGTTGTTAAGTGAATCACTGAAGTTGTTAAGTCAGCAACATGGTTATTAAGTGAATCTGCCTTCCCCATTGACTTTGCTTGTTAGAAGTTCACAAAAGGTGATTCCATGACCCCCGGGACACTGCAACCCTTATAAATACAAGCCATTTGCCAAGTAGCCAAAACATGACCAAGGAGATGCTGCAATAATCATAAGTGTGAAAAATGCTCATAAGTCACTTTTTACAGTGCCATTGTAACTTTGGTCTCTAAATGAATGGTTGTAAATTGAGGATTACCTGCTTTTCAGAACTTGAGGAAACTATCTAGAACTTAATTTACAGGGTTCAAACAATGCCAGATGCCCCTCTGCCTTCCTGTTCCTTTCCCCATTCCTGTCTGCCTGAAGAAATTGCCTCACTCGACTAGGCCTGGATCAGCAGTATATTTATCCAGTGAGGAGGATTGCATATCCTATTTCATCTTTCATAGCTAGGAAAAAAAAAAATCTACAAAGGCATTTCAGCTTATTTTTCAAAATGTCCCTTTAAAGCGAAAAGATAATTTGACTATTTTTGTGGGGAAGGGGGAATACTGTCCAGCTTTTTTTTAAAAAAATAAAAATAAATAAATAATAGAATTAATCATGAAGATTATTTTTAGTAAAAGTTCAACTTTATCCATGTATTTTAATGTGGGAAAAGCCTGTCCTTTTCCCTCTGCTAATGTCTGATGCTTTCCAGCCCTCCTGTGAGGGTGTTTGAGTATCTTAGGGGGCTCAGGAGCGGAGGAGAACTTCCTCCTGGATCCTCTCTGTTTTCTTTCGTGAAAATGACATTCCTAAGCTGTTTCACTTTCTGACAGGAAATGGAACCTTGCCAAAAATGATTAAAGTCCAAGAAAGCATAACAGTTCCAAAGCAGTTCTTTAGGAGTCCCGAGTTTGACATTATGTCAAACAAATGTGAAATATTGTTTATTAAATTTGAATAATGCAGGGGAAAAGGGAGAAATGGGCCTTGGCTTATCGTGCTTAGGTTCTTTATTAAGTCTGCAAAGGACTTCCTAGCTTTAATAAATTGAATTAAATTCAAAAATATACATGCATCTGGAAATCTTGGTTTTCTATTAGTCTCTGTTGTAATTTGAATGTGCATTCTTGAAGTCCCACAAAGTGAGGTGCTTGCATGAGGGAGAAATGTTTTTAGTTTATCTCCCTCTGCAGAGACCCTTCTCCCTTCCCCCCCCAAAAAAAGATTTTTAATACATGGAAGAGATTCTAGGGAACTAATAGTTTTCCTGTGCATTCCCAAAATAATTGCATTCTCAGAAGTGTATAATTAGAATGAACTATTAGGGTGTAGGATAATTTATAAATGTCTCAGCTTCTAAGCTAGTTTATTCTAATAATTAAGACATCAGGCAAGAAACCAGGACTGTGAGTTCTAGTCCTACCTTAGATATGAAAGCCAATTGGGTGACTTTGGGCCAGTCACACTATCTCAGTCTCATAGGCAGGGGTGAAAGTCAAAATTTTACCCTACTGTGGGTGTAGCTTGGTGGGCATGGCAGGGGAAGGATATTGCAAAATCTCCATTCCCACCCCACTCTGGGGCCAGCCAGAGGTGGTGTTTGCCAGTTCTCCAAACTGCCATATTTTTCGGAGTATAAGACACACCTACCTTTTTTGGTGAGGAAAAGAAGAAAAAGAAATCTGCCTCTGCCTCTCAGCAATGTTGCCTCGTTGCAGCAAACAGCAAACAGCCTGCTTTACTTTCATTTTCATTTTCAGTAGCGTGATTAGCACAAGGAAAAAAAAATTCTGCTTCAGCAATTTACCTCCTTGCAGCAAGCAGCAGAGCCCTGTGCAAAACAGCTGAGAGCAAATCAGCTGAGAGTCGGGAGGCCGATCCAATCAACTTGTGCTAATTAGGCTGTGCTGAAGCTGAAAGGACCTGTTCTTTCTTGCTGTTTGCTGCAAGGAGGTAACTGCTGCAAGGCAGAGGCCAAAGGGTGGGGGCCAGTGGGTCGGCGGGGCTACATTCGGTGTATAAGACGCACCTAAATTTTCACCCCTTTTAGGTGGGAAAAAGGTGCGTCTTATACTCCGAAAAATACCGTACTCAAAATTTCCGCTACCACTTCTCCAGGACCTGTTAGAACCTGCTTAATTTCATCGCTGCTCATAGGGTTGTTGTTGTGGGGAAAATAGGAAGAGGAAGGAGTATGAGGCATGTTCCAAATTATAATTTCTTCTTAATAATGTAATGATTTATGATTCATAGAAACTTTCTATCCTGAGGGGATTCCTACGACCCCATTCCACTGGTCAAGTTTGCTGGTTCAGTATGGTCAGACTGCAGGGTCTGTACAAATTCCCATTGTACCAGCACAAACGATGGCCTTCTATGGGTGTGTTTGTGTGTGGTGTCTATGAGGTGGAGTGTATGTGTTAATGGTGGTGGAATTGAGATAGAGGAATCTGCTGTATGGATTGAAATTAGTACTAGCCTTATATGACATAAGCTCATTTATCTTTAGTTTCTCCCCACAATAACACAAACCTACCATTTGGACAAGTCAATGTTGTGTATATAGAGAAAAAAATCTGTTTAAGAGCATTTTCATCCATGGTTATGTTGGATGGGTTGCATGTGCTATTGTGGCCTGAACTAAAAGATTTGATTTTGTGCCTACACAAAATGGAAACTGAGACTGTCCTCTTAGTGTGTCGTAAAATGCTATTCCCATCCTCTTCTCCCCTACACCCAAAAAGTGAATTTGGAGTTCCTGAACTATTTCTTAGATTAATTTCTTTTGGATTCTGTACTTCTCTAGCTTATACAAAGCAATTTATGTCTCAAAGTATGCATATTAAAAAAGGTCTCTTTCAAAAAACAATTTGAGAATATTGTGGGAGTTTGGAAAAGAAATCTGAAAATTGGATAAAAGGTATTGATGACTGAGTGCATCCCAAAAGAAATAGATTGGATATAGATTGATCCAAGAATCTCTGACCCCTGTTACTTTGTTTTATGAGGTATAAAAGCCTCAAAACTGGCTTTATTTTATGTAAGAGGATTTCATGGGGAAACAATTAACCTCTTTTTTATAGTTGGTAATTTTAATTTTTTTAATAAACCAAATAGTCCCAGTTCAGAAAAACATTAAATTAAGTTTATCAATAACTACTTTGATATAACATTTTTACTGACTCATACAGACCAGTCTTTCTCTCTTTCCCATTCTCTCTCTTTCCCTCTCTCTTCCCCCTCTCTTTCTCTCTCTCTCTTTCCCTCTCTCTTCCCCCCTCTCTCTCACTCTTTTCCATCTCTCTCTTTCTCTCTCTTTCCCTCTCTCTCTTTCTCTCTCTTTCTCTCTCTCTCTCTTTCCCCCTCTCTTTGTCTCTTTCCCTCCCCCCCCTATGTTATGTATATATACAGTAATCCAGAGTTCAGCATAGGGACACAAATTTCCCAGTTACAACAACCTCCAAGACAAAACATCTTCAACTTGCATAACAACTGTAGAGAAAAGTATGGAAAGCTTTTTTTCCCCCCCTAGTTTCCACTCCAGGACTGTGTTGCTACTTATTTAAGAGCTGTCATTTTTGTCAGTTTGCCAATGTCACTGGAGATTTGTGTATGTATGTGTGTTTATAGAGTTTAATAGGGACCACTAGTACCATCATTCAGGAAGGACAGCAGTTCATGTTTACATTTCAGACAAGCAAAATTGATTGTACAAGTCAGTCAATGTCGCTGAGCACTATTTGTCACTACATAAGCAGCCACAATCTGTGTTGCTATAAATGCAGGAGGACCAGGGAATAAATCACACAAAGCATGGGAGTAGATTGAATCTATTCATCCATAATTGGAGCCTCTCATCATGTTTGCTCTTTTTAGCCAGGGTTCCAATATGGACTGCCGCAAAAATAAAAATAAAACCCTTCTGGTGTCAAAAATATTGGAGTACAGATTGCTCTCTCTATATATTTTAATCTGGTATATAAAGTTGAATATTAGATGGGGGTCTGCTTCAAGTGCATCACATTGAGGAAATCCTGTTTTTGCCCCTCACCTGCAATAATTTGTAGAGATTTGCCAACTAATTCCTGTGATGAATGTAGCCCATATATGGCAAATAGTTGCAAGTATGTGGCTGAAACATTCATATGTTAAAATGTATTTGAATATTAGTCCAAACAAACAGGCATCCCAGTAGGCAGCAACAAAGTTATAACCAATCAACTCACAAGAAATCGGACCACGTCTCAGTAACAACAGTCAGTCAATCAAACAGTCCAAAACCAGACCATGACTCAGAAGTATCCGAACAAACAACACTAATGCTAATTTGCATTACATAAAAAAGGTATATAAAGACCTGTGTTCCGACAGACAAGAACAATTCAAAGCGCACCGGCGATGTCTCCTCGAATTATGACAAAACGTTTGCAACTAAATTGCCAAGCTTGGAGCTCAAACTAACAGCCCAAAATTTGTATGTTAGTTTTTAACTTGCATATGTAAAAAACAGAAAGCATGTTGCATAGACCTATATTATCTATTACGTAACTCTTCCTTAAGAGAGTTCAGATAATGTTGGTTTGCCTGTCATCTCACATTCAAGTATCTCAGTGATACTATGTAGTTAAACAATGCTACAACAAAGAATATTCAAAATGAATTCATTGGATCTCTAGCCATTTTGTAGGTGTGCTGCTCATAGTTCCTGGAACCATTGAATAAAAGAAACAATGATAAATAGGGGGATATTCTATTAAATAATAAATAGGGGTTAAAGTTAAAAATACATTTAAAAAAAGTTACCATACTCACTTATCAATCTTACAAGTGAAATATTCCATGAACCACTCTATTCTAAGTCTATACATTTGGGCCTAAACACAGAAATAATTTGGAATTTACAATTCATCAGCTCTTCATCATCTAGATCAGGGATGAGAAACACACGGCCCAGAGGCCAGATGCGTCACACGCTGGCCACACCCACCTCTGGTTTAGCGAAGGAAGAAAAGTTGTGATACATCACATGACAACAACGTGATGACGTGAGTTTGATACCCCTGATCTAAATACTAATCATATCTGAACCTGCTTATTTTTTTCAAAATCCATAAAGTTTGACTAGATGTTGCCATCTTTAAGATAAAAAAGGAAACATACAAATAGATTTTTAAAAAATGACGTTAAAAAAGATACTAAACCTATCAGTGATGAAAGTACTCCTTTATATTATTATAAATTATTTTAATATAATTTTATTGCAAGTTTTTTTTTAAAAAAGTCAGCTATTCTGAGAAGGTTGCTGCAAAAGATAGTGGGGGATGGCCTCAGAGGGCAGACGGGAGGAAGTCAGCCATGCTGAGAAAGTCACTGACATAGGAAAAGGGACAGACAAGAAGTCCTTCCCAGCTGAAACAAAGGATCATCACCAAAGGTCACCTGATTTGTTTGGCATCATAATTTTTAGTACTCATCGTGTCTCCTGGAAGCAATTAACAATGAGTACTGAGGTACTCCTGTAGCAAGCTGCAAAATGAAACTTCAGATAATGTAAGTCTGGTTTTCCTGTTTCATTTGCATCTTGTAACATCTTATACTTAATTTGTGGTCATTACTCTTGCCAACTTAAGATAACGCCTTTTGCCACTGTTTAAATTGTCAAAAATGGTATTGTCTGAAACAAAAACATCATTCTAAACAAAACATTCATTTTGTTATAGAATTTTTTCGCAGTGACAATTGTAATTTCTCCCATGTTAAAGTGAGGAAACTACTCCTAAAGGAATAGATGAAAAATGATCATCGTTTCTGTTGCAATATTTTCAGGATCAGACTCAATAAGATTAGTAAGAGTTAAAGGTTTAAATATATTTCCTTTTATTTACAATAGGCATTCTATATTCACTGAATATTCACAGATAGAAGCAAGGAAAAGGGTGCATGTAGCTCCTTATATATACAATGGGTGGAGCTATAAGTGGGAGTGGTGAATTATGAATACATTAAGAAGTGGAGAATAAGTTAACCCCTGATACCCCGTTCATATACTATTTACACATTAGAGAATAAGGCATTTACATCTGACAAATCCCCCTCTAAATGCCGATTCGTTATGCAACACCAATTACATTCAGATTCAGGACAATACAAAACATACAACTTAGAAGTTAAATATTTATGTTGCTTAGAAGGTAAAGGCTTTGTCAATATGTCAGCTAATTGTTCTGAAGTATCACAATGCACTGCTTTGATAAATCCATCCTGAGATAACTGTCTCACATGTTTAAATTTTATATCTATGTGTCTGGACCTTTGTCCAATAGCATCAGATCTAGATATTTCAATGGCTGCTTTATTGTCTTCATGCATAACAAAAGGCAAAGCAGGTTTTTTCCAAACATCTGAAATTAAATCATTAAACCATACAAGGTTATTTGCAGCTTTGGATAAACAAACATATTCCGCTTCTGTCGTTGAAGTGGCCACTAGTTCCTGTTTACCAGTGTACCAGTAAACTGGACAGTCATTTAAGAGGAATACATAACCAGATGTACTTTTTCTACATGAGGTGTCTCCAGCCCAGTCCGCATCTGCGTAACATGTAAGCTTTGGTTCTTTATTGTCATTAGGTTCTAACATTAAACAAAAGTCTAGTGTACTTTTCAGATATCTTAAAATTCTTTTAACAGCTTCCCAGTGATACATTGTTGGTTTGCTGACATGTCTGGATAATAAATTGAGTGGTAAGGCGATATCTGGTCTTGTCCAATTAGATATATAAAGAAGTGAACCTATGATTGATCTATAAAATGTGTTATCCTTGAATTCGGGGGAAGATTCATCAGTATTTCTTAGAAAATCAGTTTGCATAGGAGTATCACAAGGTTTGGCATTGTTTAAATTGCATTTATTTAAAAGTTCTATGATCTTATCTCTCTGAGTAAGTTTGAATCCCCTTCTAGTCTTATTAATTTGAACACCAAGATATTTGTTTACTTTGCCTAGGGATTTTAACGAGAAATGTTCATTTAGCTTAGTTACAAAAGTTTCTCTTCTCTCTTTATGTTTTCCTATGTATAAAATGTCATCCACATAAATCAATACAAATTCAATGTAATCATCACCCTTTTTGACAAAGAAACAGTTATCAGCAGTGGTAGCGTTGAAGTCCATGGTTTTAAGTACTTTTACTAAATAATCATACCATCGTTTACCAGATTGTTTTAACCCGTATAAACTCTTGTTTAACAACCAAATCTCATTTTTGTTTGTGTATTGACTGTGAGGAGCTCTTACGTATATTTCTTTATCTAGTTTTGCGTGTAGATACGCAGTCTGTATGTCATATTGAAATACATCAAGATTGAGTGCTGATGCTACCACTAGAGCTGTTTTGACACTCTCTGTTCTTACTGTGGGGGAATACGTGTCAGTATAGTCCTCCGGATATTTCTGTGCATAACCTTGTGCAACTAGTCTGGCTTTGTATAGAGTATTGCCTCCCTCTAAGTTCTTAATTTTATATATCCACCTGGTACCAATAATTGTTTTATCTTTAGGTGCAATTGCAGGTGTAAATACATTTAATCCTTGTAAACTTTCCATCTCCTTTTTCATCGCTAATTCCCATTTTTCTTTTTCTTCACGAGGGAGTTTTAACACTTCCTCATATGTATTAGGTGTTGTTGGCTCACCATCCATGTGCATTATATAATCCTTGTATTTATTTGGCATTTGATTTCTGGTGTTTCTAATAGTTTTTTCAGGTTTACTATCGTTATCATGCAAATATCTTGCTTCCTTTTTTGTTAGTGTGTCTGTCTTTATTTTGTGTTGGCTATTTGTCCAAGTTTTGGTTTTGTTTTTATATTTGTTGATATTTTGCTTTTCTATGGTCCCTTTCTCATGAGATTTTGTATCTTTGTATTTATTTGGAAATATTTCATTAAGATGTAATTTAGACCAGTTGGCCTGTTCATGGAACACAGCTGTTCTGGAGACTATAAATTTGTTATTATTATCAATGAATCTGTACCCTTTAGTGCCAGTCTCATATCCCATAAATCTGAGTCTTCTGGATACGTTTTCTCCCTTTCTTCTTAATTGCTTAGGTATGTGTACGTCTGCAGTGACTCCGAATATGTGCATGTGTGCTAATTTTGGTTTCCTATTATACATCACTTCATATGGTGTCTTATTTACAATGCTGGACCAGGTTCTATTTTGTGTGTAATTTGAATAATGTAAGGCTTCTGACCAGAATTGTTTGCTTAAGCCAGCATCTTCCAATGTGCATCTAATCATGGTTTGTAATGTTGAATTCTTCCTCTCTGCAATCCCGTTCTGGAACGCAGAAAATGGACTAGATGTGTAATGTAACATTCCTTTGTCTTTTAACCATTGGGAGAATTCTTTAGACATGAATTCACATCCCCTATCTGTCATGATTTGTTTTATTTTGATATTGTGTTGTGTTTCTATGCGTTTGTAAAATTCTTTAAATTTTTGAAAGGTTTCATCTTTGTGTTTTAATGTATAAACAAATCCATAGCGGCTATAATCGTCTACTATTGTCAAGAAGTAACGTTTTCTATAAGTGATTGATGGAGTTAATGGACCAACTAAGTCCATGTGTACTAAATCAAAAATTTTGTTAGTTGATCTAGTAGATTTTCTTGGCCTGGGACTAGTTTTTAGTTTTGTAGATTTACATACTGAGCATTCCAAATAGTTTTCACAATTTTTTATTTTAACACCTTCTGCGTGTTCAGTCATTTTTTGTACTACAGGAAAACTGGCATGTCCTAACTTCCTATGTAAGATGTGAGCACACTCATCATGAATTGGCTTACCTATTTTTGGTTTTTTTTCATTGTGTGCATCTATGTGATCATGAGATATTTTACATTCATCATTATCACTGTTGCTAATATTTTCATCATCTACTTCAATACAATCTCCCATATTTGAATCAATGTTATGCAGCCATTTTTCCTTTGTTATCAGATAAGGTAGGCCTCCTTTAATCATCACAGTGCCTACATTTGTTTTATTCTTCTCTAAAGTTGCTTTTCCCTTTGAGAAAACTATATTGATGTCAGAATCTCTGCTTAGTTTTATGGCACTTAGTATGTTATGAGGTATTTCAGGTATTAGCAATACCCCCTCTATTTTTCCTAGACCAGGCAGGGTTACATTCCCTCTACCTAATACTTGAACCTTTTCTTGGTTAGCTACCTTTATTACAAATTTATCTTCTGTAAATGAAGACAATATATTTTTGTTATTAGTGGTGTGATTAGTTGCTCCAGAATCAATAAGCCAATTATTGTTCTCATTTTGCTGTATGTTAGTGTTGTCTTGTTTATTTAACCCATTCAGTGAGCCAGATTTTCTATCCTTTGAATTATCTCTGCCCCCTCTATTCTCTTTGTAATTTGGTGGGCTTCTATATCTATGTCTATCTATGGAAGACTGTCTATAATTGTATTTGTTCCTATATTCTGACCTATGTCTTTCCTTTGAAATCTTGGGGCAATCTCTTCTATTGTGTTCCCTGGATCCACAATTGTGACATTTAAATGTTTCATTATATTTTTCTTGGAAAGCTACTTTCCTATATGGTTTGTGTTCTGTGTGATTGTTAGAACGATTTCTTCTTGAATTGTCTTCTGCTATCAATTTATTGGATAGGCTTTCTATGGATAAGTATCCTAGATTGATTGTGTCTAAATGTGACATAAAATTGTCCCATGATGGATCAAGTGAGTTGATAATAACACTTTTCATTGTTTGGTCTGAAATCACCTCCCCCCTCAAATGCAGCTCAGCTCTTATTTTGTTTAAAGATATTAAATGCTCACTTATGGAAACCCCTGGTTTTATCCTAGATGAAAAGAAATCTTTAGACATCCTTGTGGTGGTAGCTACACTATCACTGTGAAACAAATTAAACATGCATTGAATAATTTCTGAAACAGTCAGATTTGGCTTAATGCTGTGATACATTGCAGGAGACACACTAGATATTATTAAGAAAAATGCTCTATGGTGTAAACAATCTATTTTTATAGTCCAAGGTCTTTTTGGGGGACTAGTGATAAAAAATAGTAAGCTTTCCTTCATAAAGACAACCTGGAGCTGTTGATACCATTCTTGCAAGTTAATGCCATCAACCCTTAGCTTCGGGAAGTCACTGGGTAAATTTCCGACATTATTGGGTCCATTACTTACAACCTGAGGTAGTCCGTGGTCTCGTAAATGCAGAAAATTGCAAAACGGCGTGGGGATGCTCGCAACGAGTCTGCGCGGTCTTCTCGTCAGTTCATGTCTTCCCGGGCCGTCTGCGTAGTCTTGCGCATGCGCGTTGTCCATTTCTTCTTTGGAGTCGTCGTGGAAGGTTCTCCCCATTGCGGCTCGCTCGCTCTGCTCCTCCTCGGACGAATCGGTCTCTGGTTCGATTCTGGGAGTCCTGACGACGGCGGCTGCTCTTCCTCTTCTCCTGAGGGCGTTGGTGCTTGCTTCGGTCTGTGGCGTAGGGCGGTATCGGCAAGGCTCTCTGGGTTCGGGCGTCAGCGCTCTCGTAGTCAGGATGGGAGCGGGCAGGTCTTGAGGCATTGGCTTGCTCGCTCGCTTCTTCGTTAGCTTTTTAGTAATTTTTAGTTTTGGCCCAAATGCGGCAAAAAGCGTTTTCATTGCTGATTTTATTTGGTAGTTTGTTGAATCACCTTCACTTTCTGATTCTGATTCTTCTGAGGTGTTTGAATCTTCTTTTTCATTTTCGTTGTCTGGTAATGTTTTTCGCGCCAGAAATTTTGAATTGAGCTTTTTGATTGGCTCTGCTTCGCTCATCTTGGAGGCCTGTTGAAACCAAGATGGCTGCCATTCAAAATTTTGCGCGGGATCACCGTTTTTCTTCTTCGCAATGATTTTCTCTGCAGTCATATCACTCACTATTTTTGGGTCTTTAGACTTTTCATTAGTGATGTTTTTCTCTCTCGCTGCTCCGCTGTTCTTCAGCATATCTTGGAGGTTCGCGATGAGGCTTTCATCATTCTTCTGGCTCTTTAATAATTTTAATATCTCTGACCTGAGTTCGTTATTCTCTATCTCGATTTCCTCCTGGTCATCATTTTCATCTATTATTTCTTCATCTTCAGTGGTGTATTCTTCGGATTCTCTCGAAATTGCGTTTGTGGATTCGTTGATTATTTCTTGTTCTGTTTCCATTTCTTTGCTGTAGGCCCTGGTGTTGGGCCTATCTTTCTTAGACATTTTTAAGTTTTTATTGAGTCAATTAACCATCCTCTGCTACCAGCTTGTTGCAATATTTTCAGGATCAGACTCAATAAGATTAGTAAGAGTTAAAGGTTTAAATATATTTCCTTTTATTTACAATAGGCATTCTATATTCACTGAATATTCACAGATAGAAGCAAGGAAAAGGGTGCATGTAGCTCCTTATATATACAATGGGTGGAGCTATAAGTGGGAGTGGTGAATTATGAATACATTAAGAAGTGGAGAATAAGTTAACCCCTGATACCCCGTTCATATACTATTTACACATTAGAGAATAAGGCATTTACATCTGACAGTTTCCATGAGTCAATCACATACTTTATATAGCTATGGTTAATTTTACCCAATGTAACAAAATAATGAGAAAGAATATATTCTCCATATTCATCGCTCTCATCAGTATGGTTCCAGGATTTTTGCTGATGCAGAAATATTCCATTTTCCTTAGGAAAGCTCTAAACTTATAGAATGATCACATGTCTTTATATACTATAATGTAAATGCACATTATTTAGATAAAGATGGAAGATGATGCTTTGGATTTGCATACCTTTTGCAAGAAAATTGACAGATTTCCAAAAGAGCAAATACTTTCTACATAGTCATTTATTAGGAAGTACCTGAGAAATGCACCATGGTTGTTTTAGTTTTTAAAGGCATTCGGGTTTAAAAGAGAATAAATAAACAGAGGGTGGAAATGTTTAGAATTTAAGAAAAAGGATGACGTCTTTGGATTTTCTGTGTGGGGGAATCACCCATTTCTTCAGCCTTTGAAATCTGTGGATTGATAGGTTGTCATGTTATAATGAATACCGAGTAATTACCTTTAGATACATTCTGATAGCCTTTTCTAAAGCTTTAAGAATTGATTTTTGCAGATATGATATATGTCCCTGCAGTATACAGCTACAACCAGATTAAAATAACCATCCTATGCCTAAATCAGATGGTTAATTAATTTAGCAGAGTTCTTACCGTGCCCATTTACAGATACAGGGACAGATTGATAGAAGTGTATTAAGAAATATATAAGAACATCACTTTCTTGACATATAACCTGTTAGGCTAAATATTGTGTCTCTAATTAATGTTTCTGTTACTGGAAAGGAAAACCTCAATAGAAGGTAGTAAAAATATTAATAATATTTAAAGAGATACATTACATTAGGAAGGGTAACATTTCCTTCTTCTCCTTCTAGGAAGATAGCATATCAACATACAATACATATTTGAACAAGTTTCAAAGCAAGCAACTTTAATAGGAGTGCATTCATTGTCAACATATGATACAGAAAAGGTCAACAGTTAATTAAATAATCCATCACTTTAGGACAGAGAGCAGTTCTCAACTCTGACAACCCATGGCAGAAATATTAAAAGGTCAAAAAATGAGTTACTATAGGATTCTAGTTTGTTATTCTACATTATAAAGATGTGGCACGACTTGAGAAACATGAATCTGAACAGGAGAGCAAAGGGAGGGGAAACAATGATGGGTGAACCTCTTGCTTAAAATCCATCCCTTTTCTTTTCTTCTTTTCTTCAAGCTTTCTTGGAGAAAGTTCAGGGTTGTTGTTTTTTCCCCTCCAAGATTCTTTCAATGAATAGAAAAGATGAAAGAAGCCACATTAACCCTCATTAAGCTGTTGGGACTGTAATGGAACTTATTGGTAGACAAAATAACAGTATTCTAATTGTTGGATATTGTTCCAACTTTCAACCAATGAAAGTGATAAACATGGTGTTGTTTGTCTATAAGAAATATGGGGATGCCCTTAATACTCCTTGGGATTATATTTCTTCGATTCAGTGACATACCACTAAGTAATGGGAGGATTATTTCTCATTTAAGTTTTTCTGTGCGTATTAAACTTCCAATAGGCTTAATGTTACTGTAAAAGGTAAGAGTTCTCCAGATGTTTTGGGTTTGTTTTTTTTAATTTGATTTATATGCCGCCCTTCTCCGGAGACTCGGGGCGGCTTACAATGCGTTAAGCAATAGCCTTCATACTTTTGTATATTTATACAAAGTCAGTTTATTGCCCCCACAGACTGGGTCCTCATTTCACCTACCTTAGAAAGGATGGAAGGCTGAGTCAACCTTGAGCCTTGGAGAGATTCGAACCAGCAGTAAATTGCAGGCAGCTGTGTTAATAACAGGGTGCTTAGACCACTGTACCAGCAAGGCTCTTGGTTAAAGGAACTCTGTTGGCAACTTCACAAGAAAATGTTTTCCTCTCTTTTCTAATGTTTTTGAGGACTTTCTCTGAAGTATCAGATGGGGTTAGTGATTTTCCAGGAGTGTTTGTGAACTTAGCTTTGAAGAAGTTACAACTTTCCTGCATATCTTCACAACTGAGTTTGATGTAAGAGTACCTCAAATTTTTGACTTACTAGCACTGGGAAGGTTATATTGGGAAGGTTATATGATCCACATATAACATGACATATTTCTTATGCTGAACATAGATGTGAACATGATGAGCATAGATGTTGTGCTGAACATAGGTGCATAATATCTGATCATCTGAAGATTAATGCTCTGAATCCTATACAAAATTATACACATAGACAGATGATTTTCAGTCCCAAGTCCATTCATTTTCTTTTTTTATATATAAAAGTTTTTAAATTTTATTTCTCATAAAATATATATAAATGTACAATCTCTTTAACCATTCTTATCACACATATTATCTTTTGGTTTCCATATTGGTTCATTCTTCATCCTAAAACTTTAAAATACATTTGGAGTTGCTCTTCTACCATTCCATATCTCCCTTCTTCCACAACAACCATTCCTCTCCTTCTCCCCTCTTACGCTTCCCTCCCTTCTTCTATTCTTTTCAACTTTCTTCTTTCCTCCTCTCCTTCCTTTCCTCTCCTTCCCCTTCTCTCCTTCCCCTTCCTTTTCCCCACTCCTCCGCTCTTCCTCTCTTTCTAACCCTCTCTCCTACTCTTATTTCCCTTCCCTTTCTTCTTCTCCTTTTCCCTTTCTTCTCTCTCTCTTTTCCTCCCTTCTCCTCTCTCCTTTCCCTCTCAGTTGTTGTGTCCATTTTCAATTCAATATTATATCAAGATGGTATTCGAGCAACCCCAATCTTATATTTACCCACATTTTCCTTTCAATTTCTTTTCTATTTTGCTGGTTACACATATATCATCCTTAACGTACATTTATATAGTACCTCTGTTTTCATTTTCCCCCTTCTTCCCCCTTTTTCATTTACTCAGGTGCCATCTGGATTTCTATTTTTTTTGTCTTTTCTCTCATTTATTTTTATTCATATTCCTTTTCTAGCCAATCATAAAAATGCCCCCATGTCTTGAAATACACCAATTCCTCTTTATCTTTTATTCTTAGTGTTAATCTGTTCATTTCTGCAAATTCTAAAATTTTCTTTATTATCTCTCCTTCTAATGGGATTTTTTTCTGCTTCCCAGTTTTGTGCAAATACTATTCTAGCTACTGTTATTAAATGTATAATCAAATACATATCTTCTTTGCCATATTTCTCCAGTAAAATTCCCAATAAAAATGTCTCTGGTCTTAACTCTATACGCTGGTGTAGTATTCCTTCTAGCCATGTTTGTATTTTAACCCAATAATTGAATGAATGAACATGGTTTCTTGAAAGCCAAATACTCCCAGAGTAGTTGATTAATCAGATGAAACTTTGTTTCAAATCTCTGATTTATTGAATTACATTTTCTTAAAAAAACAAACAATTTATGCACGCAGTTATACATCTGTTGCTGCCCTGCTTGCTTTCCCATCTTTTCAAGTGCAGCCTGTCCTTATCAGGCAGCCTACATTGACTGATTTTTAAAAACAACAACAACAAAGTAGGGACAGAACAGATTATACTTAGATAGAGGACTGCAATGAAATTTTGAGAATTAAAAAGAAAAATACATTTTTATTGTTGTCAAGAAAACAACTGAGATATGCCTATGTAGTCAATGGAATGAACACAAAATTCAAAGAAATTTTATTTTTTACCATGTATTAGACTATCAAGGTAATAATCATAATTACCCAGATAGAAGTCTGCCCTTTGGCTCTAATTTATGTCTATACAAAGAGCCCTGGTAGTGCAGAGGTTAGAACACAGTATTGCAGGCTAACTCTGCCAAGTGCCAGAAGTTCGATCCCGACTACCTCAAGGTTGACTCAGCCTTCCGAGATTGTTGGGTAATATGCTGACTCTGTAAATCTCTTAGAGAGGGCTGTAAAGAACTATGAAGTGATATAAGTCTTAAGTGCTCTTGCTATATGTCAACTATAGCTGGATAGAAGCAAATGTGGTATGTGTAAGTGTTAGTCAGAATTATGACAGCAGTGTTGTAATGCAAACTCCACCCCTTTTATATGTGTGTCTTAATGAAAATAGCAAGTTCCTATTGTTGCCCATGAACAAATGTACCTTAAATATATCAATCAACCATCTGTCTGTGTGGTGCTTGATCTGGAAGGGGTGTTTTATATCTTCATTTAATGTTGTAGCTGAATGTGGACAGACATATGTGGAGAATTCATCTTAAAAGTAATGCTGGAGTTGTCATATTAACATATTTTCCCTTTTCTCCTCTTAGTCAATGAGTTTCTATTTTGCATAGTTCTGTAATCCAATATATTTATTTCCTGTGCCTTTATCTCTGATTGCTAACTCCCCCCCCCCGCTTTTCACATACTATATTTGTTGCTTTTGTTGTCCACTGTACATTACCAAAACTGTAAATATCTTGATTTTCTCTTACCCTAATAAAATGTAACCAGGTCACCTTGAAGTTTCATCCTTTTATTTACTCAATTCAATTATTCTCATCCTCTCAAAACTTTCAACTTATTTATTTATATTTATTTATTTATGATATAGAGCACATGGATAACAGTAAATTAAAACTTTGAGCCTGTCACCTCCAGGAAACAGGAAGCATTCCAAATTTTTGCATTTTTTTCTCTCTATCTCCCCCTCACACACATCCACCCTACAATCCAGAAGTGGGTTTCAGCAGGTTCTGACCAGTTCTGGAGAACCAGTAGCAGAAATTTTGAGTAGTTTGGAGAACCGGTAGTAAAAATTCTGACTGGCCCTGCCCCCATCTATTCTCTGCCTCCCAACTCCCAGCTTATTGGGAGGAAATGGGGATTTTGCAGTAACCTTCCCCTGGATTGGGGAAGGAATGGAGATTTTGCAGTATCCTTCCCTCGGAGTGGAGTGGGAATGGAGATTGTTCCCCTGCCACTCCCACCAAGCCACACCCACCAAGCCATGCCCTGCCCACCAAGCCACACCCACAGAACCGGTAGTAAAAAAATTTGAAACCCACCACTGCTACAATCCCACAGTGAAGGTACATACCTAAGATATATTTGAGTTATACCAACAATCAGTGAGCTTGTTCTTCGTAATTTCATGTACTAAATTGCCAAAAGTGATGTTTGTGTCCTTTGTGAAATATACAAAGGCAAAGGGGAAAATATACACAGGACTTCCTCATGCAAGGCCTCACGATGGGATCTACTATATTGATATTTTTGTTTGTATTATTTTGTTGCTAAATAAGACAAATTTCCCTCTCTCACATGTGCATACCTTACTCAAAGATATAACTTTCCAGAAGACAGTTCCCTACTTCAAGAGACTAGATGTTCCAAAACATGAAGAAGAGAAGGAGCATCAAGTGGGGGGGGGGTGTCCTTGGCATCCTGCCCCTCAAAAGACTTACAAGATGGATCAAAACTTGCTGGCACAGATGATACCCAGGAACTAAGCCATCTAAGGAGATAAAAGTGTTTCTTAGACCCAGAAGGAAAGTGATTGCCAGAACAAGGACCAAAGAACTGATGATGAATCCGCTGGGTTCTGTTAGCAGACAAGCTGCCATACTGGGCAGCAACTGTTCACTTGCAAGACATCTTCAAAGTCAGTCCCATGTAGAGCAGATCGCAGCAGTCAGACTATGAGATGATGAGGATATGAATCTCTATTGTGAGGGCTTCCTGGACTCCAGTCTCCAAAGGCCCAAATTTGCCCACCAGTTGGGCAAAGGCACCGCTAGCCTCTAACTCAGGGGTGGGTTTTAAATTTTTTTACTACAGGTTCTGTGGGTGTGACTTATTTTGTGGGCGTGGCTTGATGGTCACGTGACAATTATTTAGGATTTAGCAGA
Source organism: Pantherophis guttatus (assembly GCF_059756535.1). Lineage (NCBI taxonomy): Eukaryota > Metazoa > Chordata > Lepidosauria > Squamata > Colubridae > Pantherophis > Pantherophis guttatus. The sequence continues at coordinate 139,255,409 of NC_142063.1, forward strand.
GGTACTGGTCTACCAGGCTTTTAACTGCTTGCAGAGCTGTACTGATCTACCCATTTATTTTTGCAGGCACTGGTCTACTCATTTGTTTTCTTTTAACACTGATCACCTGTAGGGTGGCCCTTTGAAGCCCCTTGGCAAGAGTTTAAACAGTTTTTTTCCCTCTAGCCATCAGCTGGGACTCAGGAGGCAGCAATAGATTGGGGGGTGGGGCCAAATAAAAGGTAAGAATAACACGGGGGGGCAGAACCGGTTCGGTGATGTCATATCGTCACCGCTACCAGCTCGGGGGAACCAGGCTGAATCGGGAGGAACCCACCACTGCTCTAACTATTGTACTAGCATGAACTCCAGGTCCAAGAAGATCCTCGATCTGAAGGATCAGGTGCCCTGAAGTTCACCCTTGAATGAACTACAACCTCATTCAGAACCCATACTGGAACTGGAAACTCACCTGATTGTTCACCAACAAGTACAAACCTATCACACACACAACCTGCCCCCCCCCACAAATTTGGTTGCTGACATTTATAATTGAATTGCACTAATATTATTTTGCAGGTTCAAGCATAGCTGTGTGATACGTTAATATACAACTGCATGAAGGAAGGTGTATGAAGAGTCTACATTTCACTCTGCTTAGTTTGACCTGCCTGCAGGGAGGGGTGTTTTTATGATCTGTTCCTGCTTCTTCTAAATTTTCTGTCTTCATTTTCCCAGCCTAAACCGCATACAGTTCCTTCTGTGCTGTCCCCATCCGTCTCTCTCTGCCGAAGTCTGGCAAGTGTTATATGATTAACTCTCACTGTAGTGGTTTGAGAGCCTTTGTATGAGAAGCAATAAAAAATAAATAAATTGAATTGAACTGTGGCTTCACCTCCCCACTTTTTAGTGTAACCCCCCCCCCCAAAAAAAACCTCTTTTGAGTCAAAGCTGCATGTCATATTAGAAGAAAAAAGGGACAAGATTAAGAATCCACAAAAGGGGAGGGGGGAAAGGTAACAGAAAATGGCAGCGTTCCCCTTGCATGAAGCTCTTTGTCGGGGATGGATAGAATAAAGGAGCAATGCTTGTTTTCTCAGTGCAACAAATGATTATATAAGTCAGATGGAAACCTTTTAATTTGAACCTGTTGTTTAAGTGTAAATGCTCACAGGCATAGTTTTTTTTTTTTCTCCTTTTTTTGCACAACCTTATTAAATTTGCTCACAGCCATTCCTATGACTACACTGAATTCATAAGATACTCCTGGGACATTTTATTCAGGTGCAGCAGACATTTTCAGGAAGAGCTCTTGATAGGTACAAGTCCAGCATTCAATTTCACCTCAACTGGACTTACTTTTTAAACTTGCCCAGGTGTACAATGACACCTTTCTTTGGTCATCATTCACCAAGGGAAAGAGCTTATTTGTGTTTCTATTGCCTACTTGCAATCTATTATTTGGTCTTATTTTCTAGGAAGCAAACACTGGGAGTCTTTGGTAGCCTCAACAACAGGTACATATTAACATTATTATTCTAACAATAAACTAGCTTATAAACAAAAACTACATCATTCAAGTTCTTTGCCTGAATGACCCATAGAGAGTGGGGTACATTTCCTGCTTTTAGTATTCCAGAAAGCATAGGTAGGTTCCAGGGGTGGGTTCTACTTACCTTTACTACTGGTTCGCAACGGGATCGTGTGAGTGTGCTTGCTTCGCTGGCGCACACGCCTTGATTCTGCGCACGCGCAGATCACCAATGACGACATCCGGGGTGGTGGGCGGGGCCTCCCACCGGTTTTACTACCGGTTCTTGTGAACCAGTCCAATTCCAATTCTTGTGAGCCAGTTCCTGATTGTGGAGAAGCTTTTCTTTCTTTCTTTCTTTCTTTCTTTCTTTCTTTCTTTCTTTCTTTCTTTCTTTCTTTCTCTTTCTTTCTTTCTTTCTTTCTTTCTTTCTTTCTTTCTTTCTTTCTCAACAAGTACAAGGAAACGGGTGACAGTATAGACATAGACATGGACACATGAAAACTGGCAGAAATAAATGGATATAAATAAGCAAAACATAGCCATAAACACATAAAATGAGTACATTTAAATGGGGACAGTAGGACAGGGATGGTAGGCACGCTGATGCACTTATGCACACCCTCTTAGGGACCTCTTAAAAAATGTGTAAGGTCCACGGTAGACAGTTTAAAGTAAAAGGTATGGGGGTTAGAGAAACTAACAACAGGATCAGGTAGAGTGTTCCAGACATTTACTACTCTATTGCTGAAGTCGTATTTTCTGCAATCAAGATAAGAGCAGATTACATTTAGTTTGTATCTATTGATAGTACTGGTGTTATTGAAGTTTGAAGTTAAAGTAGTCATTAACAGGTAGGACGTTATGGTAGATAATCTCGTGTACTAAGATTAGGTCGGAACATAGACGGCGTAGTTCAAGGTTATCCAAGCCTAAAATGTCAAGCCTGGTGGTATAAGGAATTTTATTGTGAGCAGAGGAGTTGAGTACTCTTCTTGTAAAATACCTCTGGACCCTCTCTAGTTTATTAATGTCCGAAATACAGTGTGGATTCCAGGCAGGGGGGGCAGCATTCAAGGATAGGTCTGGCAAAGATTTTGTATGCCCTAGTTAGAAGTATAGCGTTACCAGAGAGAAAACTTCATAAAATAAGGTTGACAACTCTTAGTGCCTTTTTATCAATGTTGAAATAGTGAGCTCTGGGGCTTAGATCTTTTGAAATGAGTACTCCTGGGTCCTTGACAGAGTGTGGGTCATCTTTTAGATCGTTTCTGCCCAGCTTGTATTTGATGTTCTGATTTTTTTTGCCAGTGTGCAAGACTGAGCATTTGTTAGCAGAGATTTGGAGTTGCCAAGTGTTTGACCATTCAGATACATAATCAAGGTTGTTTTGTAGGGCAGTAGAATTGTCTGTGATGTTAAATAGTTTTACATTGTAGGCAAAGAGGACACAGCTGCTTGTAATATGATCACAAAGGTCGTTTATATAGAGCAGAAAAAGTGTTGGTCCTAGAACGCTGCCTTGGGGAACACCACTGTTAACTGGTGCAGGGTTTGATATAGCGTTTCCAATTTTAATTACTTGTTGCCTGTTTGATAGGAATGTAGCTATCCACTTGTGCAAAGATCTAGAAATGCCCTAAGAACTTAGTTTTAACATTAGTTTGTCATAGAAAACTTCTATTTCTGTCTGTCTGTCTGTCTGTCTGTCTGTCTGCCTGTCTGTCTGTCTACCTATTCCTATTCCTAAATTTTTAATGTTTAGACTGGCATGCTGAGCAATGTTAAAATCAATAAAAGCACACTGAGGAATGGACTTATTCAGATTAAATCCATGTGCTTTTAATTTTATAGAAAAGTTTTTGAAATGCAAATGCCACCAGCAGGTGAGAAGAGAAGGCTTCACCCTTGTCTCTTCTGCTGTGGTCCTTCAAAGAATGAACTCACTTGAACCTGCAGCTTAGATATAGAGAAAAGGGAAAACTCCATCAAAGGGCCTGTGCAAATAGAAATTAGAGGTGAGATATTGCTCAAAATACTCAAGAAAGGGAAAGATGAACTTATACTTGGAGCCTGATTATTGCTCTGTTCCTCGAACTGCTCTTCGTTACATCTCAAAACAACAATAGCGATGCATTAAAAAACCCAGATTATGTCAGGTCATATTCAGATTGGATTTTGATTGCCAGATTGGATTTAGAAAATGAGGTTATTTTACTCACTGCATAACAAACTTGGATTCATAGAATAGGACCCTTAACTGCAATTCATAACACCACTTTGAGTTACTACTACAGGGGTTGGTGGGGGGGGGGCAGCCACAGGATCTTATATATTTTGGACTGCATCCCAAAGGTCCTTTTTTTAAAAGAGGTAAACTGGACTTTGTTTTTCCCTGAAGACTTTTGCTCCTCATCCAAGAAGCTTCTTCAGTTCTGAACTGAACTGAAGAAGCTTCTTGGATCAAAAGTGAAACATCTTAAAGGAAAAACAAAGTCCAGTTGCCTTTTGGAAAAAAAAGAAGCACCTTAGGAATAACCATGACCTGGATGACTGAGAATCTCCATAAACATTTGGACTGTATCAGTGTACTTCTAAACTAAATTTCCTCTAATAAAGGGAAAATCAAAACAGAGTTGCCATCAGGGAAAGGCATGAGGAGGAAATCACAACATCTCAGGAATGTCTATAAAATTTTACCTTTTGCTACTTTTATTAGGTCAGAGAGCAAGGACTTAATTTTTCAAGGAGAATGGACACCCCACAGATTCTAACATGTATCGGTTACAGGGTGGAAAACAATTTTCCTCTATTACTTTTCATCTATAACATTTCCATTCATGCGTTCAGGGCAGAATATACAGCCTCTCTCATTCCCTCAAAAACTCTGTGAGGAAAGGAGAAATTGACATAAAGCCAACTGATATGTTTCATATGTTATTTCAATGCTGCACTCTCCTCTATTTAAGCCAAACACTTCATCCCAGGGTGAGTAAAACAATTGCCAGGGGCTTCACACATATAATTTCCCATCCAAAATATGCTTCAGAGGGATCAATTGTTTCCTTTCAGGGCAGTAAAACTAATCATAATAACAGCAGTGGTGGTTCTACAGAACCAGTAGTAAAACTGGCGGGAGGCCCCGCCCACCGACCCTGACTTCACCAAAATGCTTCTGTGCATGTGTAGAAGATTCTGCATGAGCAAAGCAAGAGCGGGCGCGCGTGGCCCCGCTGCAAACTGGTAGTAAAGGTAAGTAGAACCCACTGCTGAATAACAGAGTAATAGAGTTAGAAGGGACCTTGGAGGTCTTTTAGTCAAATCCTCTGCTCAGGCAGGAACCCCTATACCCATGATGGTGAACCTGTGGCACGTGTGCAGGAAGTGGCACACAAAGCCATCTCTCCGGGCATGCGAGCCATCACCTGTTGCTCTTCTGGGTTCCGGTGCGCACCGGACATCTGGTCTTCCAGTTTCTGGTGTACATGCGCATGTGAAGACCAGCTGGGATGCATGCGTGCACCGGAAACCAGAAGATCATGTTCCCAGCGCATGCATGCGCATTGGCCAGTTGGTCTTTGTGCACACATGTGCGCCACAAACCAGAAGACCAGGTGACCAGCATGCCAGAAACCGGAAGAGCAGCTGTGCCAGTGCACGCATGCACAGTAGGCGGCTGCTCTTCCGGTTTCCAGCGCTCGCATGCGCGCACTCTCATTTCACCACTCCGTGTCGAAAAGGTTTGCCAACACTGCCCTATACCATTTCAGTCAAATGGTTGCCCAAACTCTTCTTAAAAACTTCCAATGTTGGAGCACCCACAACTTCTGAAAGAAAGTCATTCCACTGATTAATTGTTCAACCAGAAGCCCAAATTTCAATATTTGGGGATTTTATTTATTACGCTATTTAATAGACCAAAAGTAATAAAACATGAGGAGGGGAAAGCGGAGAACGTGAAAACCCTCCAGAATCTTTACAAAGATTCAGTTTGACTTACAAATTATTTTGTCAGAGGAATTCTCAAATAAATAGTGTTAACTGGCATGAACAACATTTGAGAAACTAATTCAATGATAGATCTTCAGGCATTTATAGTAGGCTAACAGGACTATTTTAAGAAATGACAAAGATAGAAAGCCATAGTATATGGTCATCATATTGGCGGGATTTGGCTTTGTATTTCATTGGTAAAAGAGAAGGACTGTGTTGGTTCCTGGATTCAGACAAGGTGGCGCAGATATGCCTGGGAGAGGCAAGGTTAGGCCGAAACTGGTACTCTTCTTCTTCTGTCATGGTTTACTCAACTGGAAATGGTAGATTACTAGCTAGTGACTCCAATTTAGATAAAGAAACAAAAATAAGGCATACAGTATTGGGCAAGCTATCTTGGAAAGCAACAATGCCTAATCAACTTCTATCTTTGAGACTCCTGGCCATGACCTTCTCCCCACTACATTATTAACTGAATCTGTAGGATTTTGATCAGGAATGTCAAACTTGATTTCATTGAGGGCCGCCTCAAGGTTGTGTTTGACCTTAGGGGCCCGGGGTTGGTGTGGCTAGAGTGGGTGTGGGCAGCTCGACGTCACTTGTATTGGGGGCCCCTGTGGTGGCTCGAGCGTTCTGCCTGCAAAAATGGGCTCCCGAGCTCTGTTTTTGGCTGCAATGGCCTCCTGCAACCCTCTGCCAGTGAAGAGCCTCCCAAGCTCCGTTTTCACTGACAGAGGCACTGCAGGCTGGTCCTTTGCTGTTTTCAGGGCAGCCCCATGGGCCAGATTTAAGCACCCAGCAGGCCAGATCTGGACCCCAGGCCTTGAGTTTGACACCCATGATTTTGATCCTACAGTACTTGCCTTGGATGAAAAGATAAATTCTTAGCCAATGCACAGTACCCATTGTTAAGATAATGCAAATGAATCATATGTGAAATATGTTTTCTGCATTAATGTATTACTTGGCTGCATCAACATTTTGGCACATTATTATTATTATTATTACTTAGATGTAACATAACTACCCACTCCAGTTACATTTTAAAAACATAAAAGAAAAATGCAAATATCTCATTATGCAACTTTCTACACTAAGGATAGTTTTGTATACATTCACGTTTCCTTGGCATCCCCAATTTTATTTTATTTTTTGCTTTTAAAGCAAAATAGTTCGGCAGCAGGTAAGGAAAAAGAACTCATGCCAGAGATCTGAAAAACATTTTAATGGTCTCACTTAAAAGGAAAAACTCTTTTAAGTGCACAAATAGACTGATAAGCAATTTCTTCAAATACATTTATTACGGAAATGATGGTGGCAGAGCTCACTTCCCTATATAAATATATTTTTTGCGTTTTTGTAAAAATAGTTACCATTAGTCCTTTGATACTTTATTTCAGTGTATGAAACCATATGGGATTTTACAGACCAATTAGCAGAGCACCAACATAAAGTATTACCCCCCCCCCAAAAAAAAGTATATATCCCAATTGTAGGCACTGAAAGCATAAACTTTACATGTTCAGTTACAAAGTAAATGACGCCAGTCCTGTTTTCCTCCCATTTTCATGTTTAACTTAACATTACCCTAGTATACTTATTGTAAGTAGATTTTTTTTTTTTTTTTGGTTATGTTTTGTTACGGTTGCTCAAGAATAATGATTGCTATTATAGCTCGAAAAGGAAAGATATATGATTCTGACTGTTATGTGAAGGAATTATAAACATGCTTCATTAGATAATGTTTATTTATTGCATGCTGTGTGTTTACCTCCACTGTAGCATTAAAGTTTTGACTGCTTTTTAACTATCAAATTTGATATTGTTGCGGCAGCTGCACAACAGAAATGATGGCCACATTACAGCTGTTATCAAAGAATAAGATTTATAGCTGTATTGCATGGTGCAAAGATATCTGCATATTTACTTCGTTTTTATTACTTTGTTCCAATATTTTGATGAAACAAGGTGGGTTGAAGTAATGTAAGAATACATGTTAGAAGCAATTAAAGAAAAAAAAATATAGGAACATTATTCTGATAAAAGTTTATCTGTTTCAGAGTATATCATGCAAGCTCTAACTTAAGAGGACAAATTGTCCTGGAATCAGCATACGTTTTTCGATTAGTAGAGTGTCTTCTCCAAATAATGCAGTGGAAACATTATCAACTTGGATGCATTGATTCATCCTACAAAGAGCAAAACAGGTCATAATAACTTTGAAGACAGTGTGCTCAGTGGTGGGATTCAAAAATTTTTACTACCAGTTCTTCTTATTAGAATTTCTTCTTATTAGAATTTCTATACTGCCCTTCTCCCGAAGGACTCAGGGCGGTGTACAGCCAAAAATAAAACCATGACAATATAAAAATTAAAAGCAATTTAAAACAATTAAATAAATTGGCCAAAAAACCCCTCTAATAAAACAACCCATTAAAATAGTAAAATGCTATTATTATTTAGGCCGGCCCTGTTTGTTGGAATAATAATGTTTTTAGGGCGCGACAAAAGGTACAAAGGTCGGGAATCCTATGAATTTCCAGGGGCAGCTCATTCCAGAGGGTAGGGCCCCCCACAAAGAATGCTCTCCCCCTGAGGATCATCAGCCAAAATTGCCTAGCCGATGGCACCCGGAGGAGCCCCTCTCTGTGGGAGCGTACCGGTCGATGGGAGGCTATCGGTGGCAGAAGGTGGTCTCGTAAATACCCAGGTCCCAAGCCATGGAGCGCTTTAAAGGTGGCAACCAGCACCTTGAATCGCACCCGGAGGACCACCGGGAGCCAGTGCAGCTCTTGCAGGAGCGGTGTTACATGGGAGCATTGAGTCTCTCCCGTAATTACCCGCGTGGCCGCATTCTGGACCAGTTGGAGCCTCCGGGTGCTCTTCAAGGGGAGCCCCATGTAGAGAGCATTACAATAGTCCAGACAGGAGGTGACAAGGGTGTGAGTGACTGTGCGTAGTTCCGTGGGCATGGCTTGGTTCGCATGGCTTGGTGGGCATGGCAGGGGAAGGATACTGTAAAATCTCCATTCCCTCCCCACTCCAGGGGGAGGTTACTGCAAAATCCCCATTTCCTCCCAATCAGCTGGGACTCAGGAGGCAGAGAATAGATGGGGGCAGGGCCAGTCAGAGGTGGTATTTACCGGTTCTCTGAACTACTCAAAATGTCTGGTACCGGTTCTCCAGAATGCATGCATTCATGTCACACAGTGCATTTCTATACATGGTTACCCAAAACTAAGAGCAATCTTTATTCTTAAAGAATGGCTTAGAGAGCAGCAACCACAGTTTCATTGTTATTCCCACTCATTTGGCCTTGTATTTTATTTATTTATTTAAAACATTTTTATAGTATATAAAGAGGGACACAGTAGCTCAGTGGCTAAGACGCTGAGTTTGTTGATCGAAAGTTCGGCAGCTTAGCAGTTCAAATCCCTAGTGCCGCGTAACAGGGTGAGCTCCCATTACTTCTCCCAGCTTCTGCCAACCTAGCAGTTTGAAAGCACGTAAAAAATGCAAGTAGAAAAATAGGGACCACCTTTGGTGGGAAGGTAACAGCGTTCCATGCACCTTGGGTGTTTAGTCATGCCGGCCAGATGACCACAGAGATGTGTTCATACAGTGCTGGCCCTTTGGCTTTGAAACGGAGATGAGCACTGCCCTCTAGAGTCTAGAACAACTAGCACATATGTGCGAGGGGAATCTTTACCTTTTATAGTATATAACTATATAATATTTATAAGTACAGGTAGCCCTTGACTTATGTAAGTAAGCCCTCAGCTTGCTTATGATCACGATTGAACCCAAAATTTATGTTGCTAAGTGAGACATTTGTTAAGTGAGTTTTGTCCCATTTTATGACCTTTCTTGCTTCACTTGTTAAGTGAATCACTGCTGTTATTAAGTTAGTAATAGGGTTGTTAATTGAATCTGGCTTCCCCACTGACTTGGCTTGAAAAAGGTGACCACATAACCTTGGGACACTGCAAAACATCATATGCCAGCTGCCAAGTGTCCAAATTTTTATTATGTGACTGTGGGAATGTTGCAATGGTCATAAGTGTGAAAAACGGTCATAAGTCACTTTTTGCAGTGCCATCATATCTTTGAACGACCACTAAAAGAATGGCTGTAAGTCAAGGACTACCTCTGTATGCAAAGCTTTTGAACTGAGACAACCCTAAGTTATGGATTGGCATCTGAAATACAAAGCAAGAGCATTCTATTGCTTGCTTCCAAAGAAGATTTACTCATCTTTGTTCTCCTAGATCAGGAATGCGACTTGAGGACACGGGATACTTATTGTGAACTCTTTTTGTTTATTTTAGATCTTGAAATACTGAATAAAGACATAAGACAAGATGAGAGGATTGTGGGAGTAAAGATTTAAAAAAGAGATTTATAAATTAAGAGCTTCTGCCAATGACGGTGTTGGTTTTGGAATATCCTTTAAAGAGGGAATTGAAACATCAATGGGCAAATTGAAATAATAGTAATTATTAGGCATATTAGTAGGTTTTCACATTAGTAAACAGAAGAGGAAGAAACAAAAATATGAAAATACACGTTCAAACAGAACGGATGAAGAAAACCAGCTTTAAGATTGAGAAAAAGGTTATTTTTAAAAATATTTGGACATCACGATGACAAATATGAACTGCACATTATTTCAAAATAACTATGTTTAGAAATGGAGTGAACTTTAAAAAAGATATGTTAAGACACAAGAAACTACAACTGCCATTGTTTCTGTGATCAAGATGAATGTTTTGCCTAGAATGTTGTTTTTGTTTAAGACAATATCTGCTTTGACAACTGATGCACTGTTTAAACAATAGCAGTAGGATATATCTAAATTTGTGCACTGGGAAAAAGAATGAGTTAAATAAAAGGTGTTACGAGACAAAAAAGAGGAGGATTGGGTTTACCTGATTTGAAATTGTATTTTGCAGCTTGCTGTTTGGAGTTAGAAGGATGTGACCTGAGATTTGGGTGGCATAGATATTTGTGGTTACAATAAAGTTAAGGCTAATGTAAATTCTAAAAATCATTATATTACAAGTGCCATCCTGAGAATTTGGGATAGACACAAACCCATGTATTTTTGTGGTTCTTAGCAGAAGAAGCATTTTATACTTGAGAATTATGGTATTTTTCTCTCCCCCACCACCCCCGTCTTGCTCTAGTAGTTTCTATTGGTTTTTATCTTTTTTTTTTAAGTTTTGAATAAAATTATACAGGAAAAAAGCAATGCAATTTGAAATTATAGGACTGTACATGCCGTACCCTTAAAATCCTTGGGTGCATCCTCCAAGTCCGCCAAAGATTTTTGCCTAAATTTTTAAATGACAGACGAGCCGGAGTATTAACTACATGTGTCAAATAACCATATTAATTATATTGATTTCTCCTTTAATATAAATTTAATCAAAGTTATCTTCACTGCTTTTTAGAGTGAGACCCCTGGCATGTCCATTTAAAGTGGCATGTTCCTTTCCTTAGATTTGTCAGGGGGTCTTTAATTCTAGATTTTAGGATAGTTTTAACTAATACAAATAATGCTTCTTAGCATTTTTTTTTCATATATTGCTCCTCTTTATTTAAGGTGGCGTGGTGGCTCAGTGGTTAAGATGCTGAGCTGATTATCTGGAAAGTCAGAAGCCCAAGTTTGAGACCTGATCGCTACCTGATGGAGTGAGCTCTCATCCTCATCAAGCTCCTGCCAACCTCGCAGTTTGAAAACGTGCATGTGCGAGTAGATTAATAGGTAACACTTTGGTGGGAAGGTAACAGCATTCTGTGATGTTATACTGGCCACATGACCATGGGAATGTCTTACGACAGCACTGGCTCAATGGCCTTCAAACAGAGGTGAGCACTACCGCCCCTAGTTGGTAACAACTAGTGAAGTAAAATCCACAGGGACTCCTTTACTTTTTACCTTATCTCTTTATTTATTATTGAATGTTCTGGATATTCGGAAACTATTTGCTTCTCTTTTTCCTTTCTGCTGGTTAATGACTGCAATAAAGTTATTTGAAGTTGAATGTCATGCCCATGCCTAAATCTAAGTCAGTCACATGAGTCTGGAACAGGGGTGGGTTCTACTTACCTTTACTACCGGTTCGCAACGGGATCACGCGAGTGCATTCGCTTCACTGGCGCACACGCCTTGCTTCTGCACATGCACAGATCGCCGATGACAACATCCAGGGCAATGGGCGGGGCCTCCCGCCAGTTTTACTACCGGTTCTTGTGAACCGATCTGAACCGAGGGCAACCCACCACTGGTCTGGAAGTAAAAGGCAGTGGGCAGTAAGTCACTGCTCACTGCGACAAGAGCCAGCCAAAGCATTTGGTGAATAGCTTTTCCTTAAGAAGCATAACACTGGATTTCAGTTTTATTTTCCTGTCAACTCAAATTACATAAAGTCAGGGCAATGCAAAGAGCAGAATCAAAAAGTGCAGTTCTCTTTCCCATCATGTAACATTGCTTGCTTGAGGGACACAACAACTAAAAAGGGCTAGTGATGGGGGAAAAAAACTTTTCCAATGATTCAGATTCCTGCATTAACCTGTCTAAGGGATATGATGGCTCAGCGGTTAAGCTTGATTGCTGGAAAGCTGACAGCCTGGGTTCGAGACCCAAGCTTTGCATGACTGGGTGAGTTCTCATTACTTGCTCAGCTCCTGCCCACTTAGCAGTTCGAAAGCATGCAAATATGAGTAGATAAATAGGTAGGTGGGAAGATATCAACATTCCATGTGCTTTGGCATATAGTCATGCTGGCCACATGATCACGGAAAGTCTCTTTGGACAATGCTAGCTGTGAAACAGAGATGAGCATCGCTCCCTAGAGTTGGATACGATTGGACAGGGGAAACCTTTACCATTAACCTTTATCTTAATCAACTTGTGTATAGCTCACTTATTATTTACATTTAGGAATCATTTAATTGTCTTCCAGACATTCCTGTGTGTATCCTATGAAGTGAAGGTTTATGTGTGCAGTTATGTTGGCAATTCTGCTTAATTCCCGGAAAATATATGGCTGCTTTAAAAGGCTGCCAAAACAAGCTGCCCTGTTCCCACTCTCTCTCTCAGATACCCTTTTCTCTTCAAATGTGTACTTAACAGTAGATCAACTACTCCCTTCTTAATGCAGCAAAACACCAATTTTGTGTTCTATTTCTCATTAAGATTACACTCAGTGAATTAATCTAGCTTGATTCATACTTAAGAGTAGACACTCATTGAATTCAATGAACTGTTGCAGCATTTGATGTATGCAGGCAATCATTTGATTATTTCATGTTTTTCAGCATAATCAGAGAATCACAGAGCTAAGGAAAGACTAGGTTTTGCCCAGATCTAAGCATTCCAAACAGATCACTACTTAGTGTCTGCTTAGGTACAGTCTGCAAAGAGAAGCCCACCATCTTTATAGGTAATTGATTCTGTTGTTATACTTATTATATGGCTCATCTATCATGGAGAAACTTGAAATCTCCCTTCCCTATGATAAAGAGTCTTAAATACTCTGAACTATGGAAAATAAAATAGTCAAAACCTTTTAGATATCCCTTCAGATGTTTGAAGAGTGTTATCTCTTCTTACGGCTAAATACACCTAATTCTACAAGGAAGAAATTGTAGAAATTGGTTTTGAGGCTCTGGTCATCTTTAAAACCTTCCACTGAAACTATTTCTGCTTCTAAGAAACCTTTTGGGTCCAGAACTTGAGCTGGGCCTGACTAATGTAGAATGTATCAGAAACATTACTTTCTGCGATTTGGAAATTGAACTTGTTTGGATGCAACCTAAAATGGTATTTGCCTTTTCATAAACTACATCACCTTGCTAACTCAAATGTAGACTGTAATTGATCATAATTCTAAAATCCTTTTAATCTGTACCTTTGCCAACCCAAAAGATTTTCAACCTGTTTATTCAATGTATTTTTTTTCCCCTTAAGGGAGGATCTTTGTGCTTATCTCTTACATCTGTTACTCTTGGCCCTTCTAATTACTTGATATATTGAGATCAATTTTATTTATTTTTCTCTGTCATCATATAATAGCTATTTCATGTTTAGGTCTTTTGCAAATTTGCTAAGGATTTTATCTACTTCACTGTCTGTGTCATTAATCAAAATGTTGAAGAGTATTGGCCCAGGTCTAAAACTTGTGACATCTCACTTGATATCATAGATGCACAATATACAGTATATCTGCTCAAGGATCACACTGATCATAGTGCAAAAATGGGAGGGGTTAGAACTTCTTCTGGAAGGAGGACGTATGACTTTAATGGATTCCATAAAGTACTATGGGTTTCTTAAACAACTGCAAGTATTACAAGACCCATTCGCTCCTTAGGATTATTTAAAATTGACCACACACACACTGGGATTAGAGAAATTAGCTCCAGTCCCTAGATTTTGCTCCCCTGACTTTGATGCATAGGTATTGTTCAATGATTTTGAAAACTTATTTATTTCAACTAGCTGGGCTGGCTTGAGCTAAATTTTAAATTGATTTTAAATTGGGTTGTTTTAATTTACGGCCAGAATATTTAATTATTTTAATACTGTTTTTTAATTTTTTTTAAAATTTTGTATGCTTTGTTTTTACTTAGGCTGTGCACCGCCCTGAGTCCTATTTGGAGAAGGGCGGTATAGAAATTTAAACAAACAAATAAATAAATAAATAGCACTCTTGTAAAAAAATTGCTTGATTTCTAATGTTCAGAGTATAATAAACTGATGGTATTATGGAAAAAAGTACAGAGAGCTGAAGAAGCTTCTTGGATGAGAAGCAAAATGTCTTCAAAGAAAAAAAGAAAGTCCAGTTACCTCTTGAAAAAAATCACCTTTGGGACAATTATGACCTGGATGACTAAGAATCTCCATAGATATTTGTTATGGAACAATTTTACCAATAAGCACCAGACCATAGTTCAGTGACAGAGCACACAGCCAATAAGATCCTCACTTAGCGTTCAATTTCTGAAGTCTCGTCCCAAAAAGATCAGGTGGCAGATGATGAGAAACATTTCTGCTTGAGACTCCACAAGCCTCTAAAGGCAGGTCTGGATTTAGGGCTTATCCTGTTATCAGAACTGTCTGGAAACTGTTCCTGGAGGGTCATAATAGAGTGTGTTACCCTCTATCGATCTTCCAATCACCCTCAAAGCAACCTTCATGAGTGTTTTTCTGCTCCACTTCAAAAATACAGTATACTTTTCCAGCATATGTAGTCTGTTTGGGTTAAAGCCCTTCGCTTTGCTGCAGGCTAACCTCAACAGGTCAATTATTTTTGCAAAGGAAAAACCATGTATTCAACTGGGGCAATGCTTATCAAACATTCTGATAGGTGTTTTTTTTTTTAGATTTCCCCTTACCAGCACTAAAGAAATAACATAGCAGTTAAGAAAGTAACCTGCCAGTTCAAAGCCTGAAAATATTTTTGTGGTAGGTAGTGTTCTTCTCAGAGCTTTATTGCTTTATTGTTTCCACTCACCTGAGGCAGAAGCTACCTATTAGCCCATATACAACACACACATATTTAAAGGTGTATAGTCCAGGAAGTCCCAGCTCCAGAAAGGAAAGTGGATGGGCTATTGTTTTCCTGGAACAAAGTGGGCAGTCCCAGAAGCAGGGCAATTGTCCAATAGGAAGACACCATAGCCTGCAGTCTGGATTGAACAAATTTGCAAACTCTTGCCATAATGTCTTAGTCTGGACAGGATTTTCCTAAACTGGTTTAGAGTCAAGTGTGCAGATATAACATAGAATAGACAATAATAAGTAGCCAGAATGAAGCTAGAGGAACTGTCCAGATATAGAGCAGATCACCCGGTTTTAACATTATTTATCTAGTTTCTTTTAATCAAAACTGAAAATTTTCCACTTTTATGATATTCAGGCTTTTTCAGCCTGGATTATTCTGTCTGCAACTTTGGATTCTTTGTCCATATGAGATCTGAACACCCAGAATTTCAGCAAATAAAAACACAGTTACAGCTTTTCCATTGTAAAGCTTTTTCCTTTATTCACCTGTGGGAACAATTTGACTAGAGCAGAAAGACAAAGCAGAGAGTGGTAAAAATAGACAATAAATAGCTGTTTAATATGTTAAAATAACTTGAGCAGTGAAATACTAAAGCTGTAAAGGAGCAGGACAATTTGCATTAACAGTATTTATACTGCTATTCCCTTGTGGATGGTCTTTAGTAGACGTAGATGGTCTAATATGTGTATAATTCCATTTCTAAAATAAGGAGAATTCAATATATTGGACTAGTCCAAGCACTGGGCAATTATTTTAGAAATAATTGCAAACTTTTCGTGCTGCTTAAACAGGCTTATTGACTTTAAGCAGGTATTTAAAAAAAGATCATTAGTTTGTTCAAAGTAGATTGCACTATGAAGAAACAACATAGTTACCATCAGTCTATCCATCCATTTATTTATCTATTTTCTGGCTCTTAAGGTATAGAAATGTTGCAAGCCCTTTTTATGCAAATTTAAATTTATTCTGGTCCAACCTTCCAGTGAAACCTTTGGATGCTGGGCTCAGCTGTCTTCTTAAGGCTTTATTACATCTTTAGACTAAGGTATGAGTTCTGGTCATCAGTTTTCCTCCAGCAGTTTATCTCAGAATGAAATATTTGCTTCCTCCCAAGTTGTTATACCTCATCCTGAACCTCCAATTCTTCTCCTCCTCCATCCAAATGGTAACTGACTCCAAAAGTACTCCCCCTCTTCATTATTTCAAATGTCAGCTTGAAGCTTGTCACCTGTTACAAGTTCAGTTGAGGGAGTCATATTATCTGCTGAACATATACTGTAGTAGGAAAGCCAGATTTCTGGAGAGCAAGATCCTTAAGGGTCAAAAAATGGAGTAGCTTGCCTCCCAGAAGAATCTTCCTCATAAACCCACTCTTATTTTTGTTAAGAAAAAAGAAGGGGGGAGATTAAAATTATCCATTTTGTCATGAGAGTTTGATAACATGGTAAGCTGAGGAGATCTGGAACATTTTTGCAGCCATTAGTTGCAGATTAAGTCCTTCAGGTTTACATTTAAACTCTCAACAGTTACTTCCAAATGTTGATCAGAAAACATTAAAATATAAGCAGATACAATATGTTTAATCTAAATCTGCATCCCTGTATTGCTTCTCTTTTTAAAGATTTACAGTCATGATGCATGAGTGGACTGTTCTTCTCTTCTTCTCATCCCGATGAATATATTCATACTTTTTAAATTGACTTATTCAAGTCAAGAACAAAAGGCTAGAGTTGGCTTGTGTTGAAATGAAGATAGTTTAGGTGTTCCCAGTGAATCCTTGGCTAAAGCATGGAAACAATACAAAGGAAAGGAATGCATCTTTGACAGTCTACCAAAGCCATGTCTCTTCCTCACAAAACTATGGATTTTCATTGCTTACAGCTATAGAAATCAACCAACAAATGGTGTTATTGGTTCCCATTGTGTGCAGGAACAGTTAGAAAACCATGAACATAGAACAACACCCACAATTACCACAACAATGGGCGTCTAGTGTTCCCATTGTGCTAGACTCTGAACTTTCACACTGGGACTGCAGAGCCACATCTGTGTCCACAAGTGAATTGCACAACAACATTTCTTTAAGCCCAAAGGACCACCATATAACAATAGGTCAAATCATGGTTGTTTTCTATGAAAAATAATTAAAGAAATGGGAATTAAACACTTATATTATTGATGGAAATCCTTCTGTAATTCTCTGTCTCATTCCAGCTTGACTCCATTACTAGTTTAATGTCTATCATTCCCATTGAAATGAACTCATCAAATAATTCAGGAACAGGAAAGGTATACTCTTACTTTTCAAGAAAGAACTAGGATGGGTGCCCTGCCACCCATTTTTCTTTCAAAAGTAGGGTTTGCCCTCAACCCTGTGGTAGAATTTCAAAACCGATGGAATCTTTGCTTCTCGGGAGTTTCTCAAAATATAACATGCAATTAATACATATAGTTCCAAATCTTATGTGTGTTTTTGTGTTTGTGTGTACTGTATGTATGCAATATATAGAGTGTGTATACAGTGTACACACAGAGAGAGAGAGTTAAGTGATACTACAGTAGGATCCATGGTGTTATTAGAAAGGAATCGTGCTGGAGTTTAAAAAGCAGAAATAAATCTATTTGTTATATGATATAAATTAAAACAAGCTGTCAAAATGCAAGCACACCACCACATCTTTACAAAATCACATTTTATTAAAGCAAAGGAGAATTACCTAAGAGATCCAAGTTAAGAAATATTGTTGAAATGGTGAGAAATTGTGTTTGTATGCATCTAACTCAATGTGTTCACATGCCTATTGCTAGCCTTAGAATCTCCTCCATCACTAAGATCTGCTATAAACATACAAGAATAACCCTCAATAAATCATGATAATTTATATCACTGCTAATTCTGGGGAAGCAGCAGCAGGGGTTATTCTTGAGTCACACTTCATATTACCCAAACTATAATTATTTTCATTAAAATCTAAAATGGCTTACAGCAAATTTAATTCTAAACACACAGCCTTGCACATTGAGCAGCGCACACAACAGAGCCAGAAGTGTGTTTGAAGTAACTAAAGTCAAGTGCAAAATAACAAGCAACCTTTTGATTTATACTTTTTAATTATACATCTTTGTAGACATACAATCAAAGCACTTCTGATATCCCCTTTTTAAGCCTAACATCCAACTGGCTCTTTCAGTTGCCGCTCAGTTGATTAAAAGTCAGTGTCAACTCATGGAAATGCCGTCAGGTGCTTATAAATACTGCCTCTTTCATAGTTTGAGCATGTCAAGAGGACATACTTTGTTTCAGAAGGAGAAAGAAAGTGCTTCAGTCGTTCGTGGGAAGGGGAGAGCACAGCGATGATAAAGAGTCTCTAAGAGCTCTTGAGAGATTCTTATAATCCACCAGCTCACCTTACTGCTCTCTGATGCCTTTCCTCTTAGAATTTCAAATAATTTTGACAAACATTTAATTAAAGTTGAACTCTGTTTTGACACGTAAGGTACATAGCACGCCTATTAATTAACACCGAGCCCAGCCTCTTTGTAAACTTTGTAGAAATCAATAGCAATTTTTTTTCCTCATGAGCAGAGAGAGCGAGCTTCAAATCAGAAGCTAACAGTGAGCTGCCAACAGCTGTTATTCAAAAGCTGCTTTATATCACAACACACACTCTGGAGTTAGCTAACATTTACACCCTCATTCTCCCATTCTCAAGAATCAAAGGAACACTGCATTTAAAGCAGAAAGTGACAAACTTCTAGCTATGGAGCGGAGCCATGGTGGGAGGTTCAGAGAGAAGGTAAGCATAGGATTTTTCTGCAAACCATAAAACGTTGTCAACTACTGGCATAAAGAGCGGAGTCACCTTGCTCTGACATATAGATGAATGAGGTGACAGGGAGCTTTCAACTATTTCTACTTTTTGCCTCAGATCAGCACAAAGGAATCAGGGAATGAATGAATTCTCAAATTCTCCTTGGTGCACAGTCCCTAGCTTGCCACAATGAGATTCTTCTAGACACTGCAGTTTTACCATTGTATCACTAAAGCTATATTTCTAAGGAACTTTTCCCCAAGTGTCAGTGTATGAAAATATAAAGACAGTGGGTGCAGAAAAGGTAAAGACAAGAGAAGTTATTTGCTCCTGGGGATTAAGAATTCCACCCAGTCATTTGAAAATGACACTGGGATGTTTGGGCAACGTGGTTGGGATTCTTGTTTTACAAAAGGAATTTCGGAGTGCAAATGAGATTCGCCTCCTCCCCCAAGCACTAAGTTGGTTAACCTGCTGTGCGAAATAACTTTCCAGTATGCCCTGCATCAATTTCTATTAGTACTTATCTATGGAATCAGACAATATTTATAATACCGACTACCAAGAGCATGGAAACTAAAATTTAAGATAAATAACACAGAAGGGAGAATATGCAAAGAAAGGATATGCTTCCTTTGTTTGAGCTGCATATGCTTAAGTCTAGTTGCGATAAACAGTGGGAAATACTGAAAAGGCATATAAGGGACAAGTACGTATCTGGTTGAAGAATGAAAGTGGCAAAATTTTCACTAACTATCTAAAGTAAAGATGCTGTGAACATACTTTTAAAAATATTTTAGAAGCTGTGGAAGAGGCATCAGTTATAAAGGTAACAGAGGCCCAAAAGCTGTTGTCTTAATAATTTGGAAATAAGTGCTCGAAATGCATTCTAGTTTTCTTTCAAAAGGTGTACAGAGGCCTAAGAGAAGGGTGGTGTGGATAACTAGAACCTATCAAGGCTGATTGGAGTGCTGAGAAAATAATTTGTTCTGAGCCTTAAGCTCAAAGGGGAGGGGGCAGGGGTGAAATGCTCCCAGTTTGGACCGGATCGCCCGATCTGGTAGCGATGGAGGTGGGTGATTCGGAGAACTGGTAGCAAAAATCCCTGCCCCCCCCATGCCCGGCTGAGCCGCGCAATCATCAGAGGCTTTTTTTTATTTTTAAAAGCATTTTTCTACAACCTGTTCGGCGGAAAAAATGCTTTTAAAAGTAAAAAAAAAAAGCCTCTGATGATTGTGCGGCTCAGCTGGGATTGGCAGAGGCTTTTAAAAGCATTTTTTCTACAACCTCTTCGGTCAAAGAAGTTATAGAAAAAATGGTTTTAAAAGTAAAAAAAAAAAAAAGTTGGCCACGCCCACCCAGTCACATTACCTCCCCACCAAGCCACGCCCACAGAACTGGTAGTAACAAATTTTACATTTCACCACTGGGGGTGGGGAACACTTGCTATTTTATTACTTTGACATTTGCAAATTATATTGTGCTCCCTTTTTCCTTATTGTGTCTTATTTTCATGCATTGTCACTTTGTTTTTAATTTTTATTGTAGCTATGAGCGTCGAAAGCTGGAAGTGACATAAGAGTAGGAGTTAATTTCTCTTCCTGGCTGCCCACACCACACCTGCAAATTGCCTTGTGACCATGTGTTTCTTGTGTTCCTTCGTTTGACCCTCCAACTGTCATTTAAATGGCAAGGGGAATCAAGAGAACATTTGGCAATTATCTCCTGTCCCTGTACTCACTTGAAACTGAAATATGACATTTTGTTTCCCATCTCTTATTTGCTCTTAGGCAAAGAAGCAAGTGTGGTGAAAGAGTGGTCGGCAGGGGTCCCAAATGGTGATTCTTTCACCTGAAACTATTAACACGACGATTGATCGTGATTTCTGCAAGGCGATCTTCGCATCACTGCCTTAAAGGAACAGTACTAGATTTCATAAACACATCTATCTGTCTAAGACTCCAGAAATACAAAGCCATGCGGAGATACAAGTGGTCCTCGAATTACAACGTCTTGTTAGTGTCTGTTCGAAGGTACAATGGCAGTGAAAAGAGTGACTTATGTTTATTTTTCACACTTATGATAGTTGCAATCCCCATGGTCACACCATCAAAATTTGGATGCTTGGCAACTGGCATGTATTTATGATGGTTTCAGTGTCCCGGGCTCATATGGATCACCTTTTGAGACCTTCTGAACAAGCGAAGTCAATGGGGGAAGATTCACTTGACAAACATGTTACTAATTTAACGACTGCAGTGATTCACTTAATAACTGTGGCAAGAAAGGTCTTAAAATAGGGCAAAATCTGTAGTCCAGGTCATAGCATCAATATCGGTTTCCACGCAGATCTAAATGTATTTATTTATCTTTGTAGCCCATAAAAGATTTATTTGAAACATGGCACCAGATTCATCTCAGCTGCATAGAGAAACCATTTATTTCATTTACTATTGAGGAATCCATACATCAGCTTGCACCAAAGAGTAATACCGGATGCACAGACAACCAGGGAGAAGGATTCCCTGAAACTACTTTGGATATTCTTATCACGAACACAATAGATATTGGCAACATTATTTGATCCAGGATCCAAGGGCAGAATTAATACCACATGTTCACCTCGTTACACAGATATTTGATACATGTTTATATAAACAAAAAGGAAGAAAGAAAGAAAAGGGAGGGGGGGCACCATGCCATGATATACTCTCTTTATCTCCAGAGCAGGTATACATCAGATGTAATATCCTGGCTTTTAAAAACAGCAGGATGAGACTCATTGGTGTTATCCAATTTAAGTAGCTACAGCTTAGGATCATATGGATACAATAACAGCATTGCTCTATATTTCCTAGAATATCAAGAGAGTGAGAACCCCTGTTTTGGCAACAGACAAATTATATATATAAAAAAAGACTTCTGCTGGATGTTTCTCATCTAGTGCTGTGCTGACACACACACACACACACACACACACACACACACACACACACAGACTTCAAAAATTTTCTTTGTCTTCTTTTTTTTAAAGGAGAAGAAACATTCGATAAAAGTTTCCTAGAAGAAATAGATTTGCACTTTGCTGAATTACAATATAAATTATACATATATACATATGCATATACACAGTGGTGGGATTCAGCTGGTTCAGGCCGGTTCGGGAAAACCGGTAGTCAAATTGCTGGCTGGCCCCACCCCTTCCTGCCCCGCCCCTTCCAGGAGTCCCCATGTGCCTCATTTTGGCTCCCAGGTACATACAGGGAGGCATCCTAGGTGCAAAATGGGGCACCGGGGGGGGTGACGTGCCCCCCCATGGCTCGTTTTTGCTCCCAGGGGGGAGCAGGAGGCCAAGTGCTGCCCGTCACACACCCCTGGCCACACCCACCAAGCCACGCCCACAGAACCGGTAGTAAAAAAATTTAAATCCCACCACTGCATATACACATACAAACACACACACACACAACCACATGTGCACACACAGACAAACCCACCTGAACCTTTTCTAGCTTCATCTATTCTCCTAGACTTCCTGCACTTCAGATTTCTCAGGAATAATATATCCTCTCAAGACAGAGGAAGGATGACATCCAATGAGCTTTTTAGAACAGTAAAAAAGGGGCAGCCAGGGAGACTGCAGAGCAGTGGAAAATTGAAACACTAGCACTCTCTTCTGTTGTTGCTTGTTGTTGTTTAGTCACTAGGTTGTGTCTAACTCTTTGTGACCCCATGGACTACAGCATGCTAGACCCTTCTGTCCTCCACTGTCCCAAAGGTGCTTTTTCAGGAGGCAACTGGACTTTTTTGTTTTATCTTTGAAGATGTTTCGCTTCTCATCCAAGAAGCTTCTTCAACTCTGACTGGAAGGTGAGGAATGGAAGGATTTATACTCCTTGAAGACAGCTGGTCATTTGCATCCTTTTAGAGAGTCGTTGAGACCCTTGGAGGTTTATCTGTGTCCTCAAGGTCACCTGAGTAGTGCAAATGGTTCCTGTAGTCTGCAATTTTTCTGGAAATCCGTTAATACTCCCACACCATTTGAAGGGTATTCATCCCAAAGTGCATAGCTAAAAGTCTATGGAGACTCTTTCGGACAACCAAGATCTGGATGACTGAGAATCTTCACAGACACTGTCCTCCACTGCTTCCTCAAGTCTGCCGAAATTCATGTCCACTATGTCTATGACACTATTTAACCATCTTATTATCTGCTGTCCCCTTCTCCTTTTGCCTACAATCTTTCCCACCATCAGGGTCTTTTCCAATGTGTCCTCTCTTCTCATTTGGTGGCCAAAATATTTGAGCTTCAGCTTCAGGATCTGTCCTTCCAAAGAACAGGGAGTACTGATTTCTTACTCTCTTCTACATGAATACAACAAAGCCTGAAAACTGCCACCAAGTCAGTAAGAAGGAAAAAAAGTTGCTGGTTTTGTCAGTAAAACCAAACCGAACCGAACCAAACCGAACCGGACCGAACCATGATGTCATTTTTACATTAGTGTTACTTCTATTGGATTCTTTGAGGGCAAGGCTGGTCAAAATGTTCCCTGGATACTGCATTGTTGTGTCTACTGTTCCCACAAATAGCATTTAAAAATCTATTTTGCCTCTGATTGTATTCTCAAAATACTTTCTGAATGTGAATAAACAAATAGAGCAACTCTAGTAGACATATCTGTGCATTTGTAATATGAACAGTTACCTCCCCAATATAACAAGATTGCTGATCTCTTGCTACTGAAGCAAAATGGGAGCTGATTATATAACCATGTAATGCATTGCAGCTCATCTGTTTGCCCAGATCCAAAAAGCTCCTGGACAGATATCATGGGAAGCCCTGGGATTTTCTTCTGAAGTCTTTCTGAATTAACTACTAATGGGGAGCCTTCTTTGATAGCTCTGTTGTAATTAAGTGCAGCTGGATGAAAAATCAGCCACAAAGGGAACTCAAGTTTGTTTATCATTATTCCTGATTTTGGTAGCAGATGTTTTGTGAGTACCTTTGTAGCAGGCTTAATTTGTCTTCGCTTAATAGGAAACAGGTAAACTTTGATTAATAAACTGAACAGTCAATTGCTTAGTCGTTTTCAGAGATTTCACACTATGATTACAATTTTGGGGACTTACCGAGTCAGATTCCACAGCAGGCTTTGGCATGCAGTAGAGTTAGATAGATAGGAATGCAGTGGCTCAGTGGCTAAGATGTTGAGCTTGCCAATTGAAAAGTCGGCAGTTCAGCGGTTCGAATCCCTAGTGCTGCGTAACGGGCAGAGCTCCTGTTTCATGTCCCAGCTTCTGCCAGCCTAGCAGTTCGAAAGCACATAAAATATGCAAGTAGAAAACTAGGGACCACTTTTGGTGGGAAGGTAACAGCGTTCCGTGTGCCTTTGGAATTTAGTCATGCCGGCCACATGACCACGGAGACGTCTTTGGACAGCGCTGGCTCTTCGGCTTTGAAACGGAGATGAGCACCGTCCCCTAGAGTTGGGAACGACTAGCACGTATGTGCAAAGGGAATCTTTACCTTTTTAGATAGGTGTATCTATATGTATGTAAGAAGACCCTGAGATTCTAATTGTCCTCTCAGCAAGATAGATGCAACACAAATCGTCACGTATTTTAGGATTTGGTGTTTTTATAATCTTTGGAGATAGTACTTTTTGATGATGTTAGCTGGGGACTGTATTATTAATTTATAGTTTCTCACGCAGTCAGCCAGATATTTAGACTGGATTTGGCATTTTTATCTGCTTATTGAGTTCTTCCCAAGGACTTAAGATAGGAAGATGTTGATGTTTGATGGTGTTAGAAGTATCATCGCAGGATGTAAGCTGTTCAGAGTAAAGCTGCCTTTTGCAATTGACTAATGGTGAATTTGTCAATGCTGATGGTGTTCAAGTGGTACTGCAGATGTTTTGGAATTGCACCCAAGACATCTATTGTTATTGGTACTATGGTACCTTGGCTTTCTTTTGTGATAGTTGTTCTACTTCCATTTTCAGGTCTTTGTGTTTTATTATCTTTTCCAGTTCCTCTTCTTCTATTTTGCTGCCCCCAAGTGCTGCCACTTCCACTATCCAATGTTTTTTTGTCTTTTTCATCAACATTTGTTAAGTCCGGTGTGTTATTAAGCTGAGGACCATACTGAGTGAAGACAATGACATCACCAATGAATGTAAAGTCTGAGTTTTCAGCTTCACCCTCTAATTTTCAAAGTATGTTAACATATTCATTTCCTGGGAAAATCAGTACTATACTTTATTTGTTCTGTTTGGGGAATGTCCTATAGACCCAATAGAATAGACCTAAGCTGCAGAATAATCAGAATTTATTTCTGGAAGAGCAGAGCAGCACAACGACAATTGTCTCTGAGGCCAATACATGACAATGAAAAGGTTCCAAGGAAAAGGAAGTCAGCCATGCATTGTGCCCTATTACACACCAGCTTTGGTTTGTATAACAGCTGCACAAAGAGGAAAGATAGTAGTAGGGTCCCTTCCCAATATTAGACAGCCTGATGCAGCTGCTTGAGATGGCATATGACCAGGTGAACAATCATACTCATGTGCATAATTCTGTTGGTCCCACACCCATTCAACTAGCCTTCTGGTTCATCAACAGCATCAGTGTAAAATTCAAAAATCTAATCTTTTTCACATGGAATTGTGAGAAAGGCCATTCTGTCTTTTATTTCAGGCCGCCAGGTTTGTAGAGCAATCCTGGTGATGTTCAAAAAACATTTTTGAGAATTTTACTCACAATTAAGATGGCAAAATTTTATGTTTTACTCGTTTTTTGGATTTTTCATGTCTCTGCATTCTGCATAATTTAACAACAAATAATGCCTTTTAAAGTTGGAACATCTGTGCTTTTTCCTCTGGTACTTTTGCACACCTGCAAAATTTTGTAACCAATTTTCCCAATAAAATGTCTTTTCCTATCTTAAACCAGTCCTTCTCATATATCTGCAGAAATGTCTGCAAGAAAGCAACTTAGCTCAGAGAGCACCAAGGACCTCTCATTTTAACCCTGAGCTACAAAAAACGCTTTTTGCTGTTGGTCATCTCTCTTTACTTTTTCTTCCTTTCCTTCAACATTTCCCAATACTTCTCAAGAAAGTTACTGTAAGTCTTTGCATAATGTGTCCAAGGTGGGATAATTGAGCCTGGCCATTTGTAACTTGGGTGAGAACTCTAGATTGATACAGTAGCACTCTTCAAATATATGAAAGAATATCACCCAGAAAAATGTCCTATTCAGTAATGCAGTCTGAAATAAATTATTGGACTTAGACATTTAATTTAATTTAATTTAATTAATTCAATTTATATGCCACCCCTCTCCAAAGACTCAGGGTGGCTCACAATACAATTAAAATCATTATAAAAAACATTTAAAAATTAAAAACATTAAAAACTCATTCACGCCAATTGAACATGCTTGTTCAATTTCAGAAAATAACCTCTTAACGGTAAGGCAAGGGTTTTTTTTTTTTTGTTGATACCTTTCTGTGGAGGTGTTATTCCACGTGTTCAGCATTGTTCAATAGAGTTGAAAAGCCATCTGCCAGGGATGTTTTAACTTTGATTCCAGCACTGAAGATGGAACAGATTTGATAGCCTCAATTATCATTTCCATCTCTGTGATCCTATAAGTGCAAAGAGAATCTATTAAAATCTAGCATACATAGCACTATGCAGGTATCTCAGAGAAAGAATCTGAAGGTCCACATATGCCCCCATTTTGTGGTATTCAGCAGCCTTTTCTTGCTTTAGCAGGTTGAGCTGAAATGAAAGTCATGTTCCTTGCAAGAGCTGGAGAAAAAAATGTGGGAGGCTCAAATGAGGGAAAGTGCAGAAAGGTCCACTGCCTATATATACAATACAATATAATATTGCAATACTGATGCAAAAAGCTTAATAGTTTGAGGAATCATGAAAGGATAGGGGGATGTGTCACATGGCTCACTCTGGGTCTTTGCTCACTCTGCTCTCCATTCACAGCATTTGAAAATTGGTGACCCAAATGCTTAAAACTAAAAATAGCTTTAAAAAAATAGGTCTAGAAATTAAATACAATTTCTATCCAAAAATTCAGAAGGATTTAATTCCCCCACCCAGTCTAAATGCAGCAAAACATTTGCTGTCTGTTTTCAAGTGTATTCTGGCATAGTTTGGATTCCTTTCAGCCAAGAGCATTGTATCTGTTTCCATATTTTTGTAGCCATACCCACTAGTAAGAACATGAATTCTCCTTCCTGTTGGCTACTGCTCAATGGGGATGACCATTAACTATTCGCTCCATCCCACTTCTCTGGCCACAGAGAATAAAACAAAAACATTGACTCTGAATTCTAGGCGTGTTTGTTATGATTTGTCTAGAGTAGCTTTCACTGAGTTTGCTTTATTATTCTGTTTCTCCATGGCCATTCACCACCCCGTGTACCTTTGTAGTGACATTCAATCCAGGGAGGAATATGTCAGATTTTAATCGATTCTCTTTGCTGATAGAATCACAGAGCTAGTTATCTGGGGTCACCACGTTGAAGAAGGACAGTCTCGTTTGTGGGGAAAACTTTCATTATTATTCATTCCTCTTTAGACAGCTCGGATTGTTGTTCCATCTTCTAAGCCTCCTGTTGCCACTTTTTTAATAATTGCTTTTGTACATTCTTCTAAATGGGTTTAATGAGTCAGAAATTGAATTTATAACTAACTTGTACTTAAGCGTATTCGGATCATAACAGCATCATGCATTTTCATACAAATATTTTCTAATTTCAAATTTGTGCCTGATCATCTGCTGAGGAAAAGATTCATTCTTATTAGTCTATGTTTTTGCCTTGTTTGGGAGGCTTTTTTACAACACTGTTGTGATTAATGCAAGATGTTTAGCAAATTTATAAAGTTTTGGGTTTTTTTGGAGGGTGGGGAGTAAATGTAATTGAAAACTGCTTTTCCTAATGTGGTGCCCTCCATTGGCTATATATAAGAATTGGTGCCCACCATACCTCAAGTACACCAGGCTGGGAAAAACTGGCCTAAGCTTTTCGTGTGAATTGGAGGCCCAGTATTCTGTGGTTTAACATTTAAAAAGAGTGTTGAAATAAAGCAAAGCTAATAAAAATGACTGAAACTTAATATCTTGGAAGTTGTAATGGCCATGATACTTGTGGTCCAGCAGAAGGAATACCAGGCATTCAAGAGACAGTGGAGGTGTCATCCAAATTCCTTCAAGGTAAAATTTAAAACACATTTGTGGGTTTCTTTTCAAAGGAAATATCAAAAGAGTTTGAAGAATGCAAGCAAACAAAAATTAAAGAAGACTAATAAAAATTCTTAGCAGCAAAGAGAAAGGCTGGCACAAACTTCTGTGCCCCAGGATAGTACTAGAACATTGGTCTTTTTTGGCTTGAATATAACAAATGGGCATCTTGAAGAATGGATGGAAAAACTGAAAGAGTTAGCAGAGATGGCCAAATTAATGGTTCTAATTAAAGAATATAGGCAATCTTGTTTCTACTTGGAAACCACTTTTAGACTTTGTACTCGAGACAGAAAAAAACCTGAAATTCTGACTTTGGGAATACTGACCAGATATGTTGCTATTATAGAAATGGCTACATACAAAGTACGTAAGAGTAAATTGTTGAGGCTGTATGTTATTATTTTTATTCTACTGCATTGAAAAAAAGTGATACATTCATATTTTTCTTTATTCTCTTTTTTCCCTTAGCCCACACTTCTCTTTCCCATTCTTTTCCTTCTATCATTTCCCTATTATCTTTCTTTTCATTTGTAATTTATATTATTATAATATAATAATAATATGCATTATATTTGTATTTTATATTGTATTTTATATTATTTATGATTATTTCAATACACACACACACATATACATATAAATGTATCTCTGTACATAGCTAGATAGATAGTCTACTATCTCTCTCTCTCTCTCTCTCTCTCTCTCTCTCTCTCTCTCTCTCTCTCTCTCTCTCTCTCTCTCTATCCACAACTACTGTATGTAACAAATGACATCTCTACAAAATGGAAGGAAGTTAACAACCAACAAAGGTATTAAACATATTAATCCAAGAAATATAAATCAAAGCTCATTCCAAGATTTAAGCTGTCTTTCATCCCAACAGGTCCCAATTTCATTCTGCCCTGGGCATTCTAAAATGCCGAAACATTTGATGACAATTTCAGGTAAAAGATAAAAAGGTACAGACTCCCTCAAACTGCGTTCAATTCTTGATGGGTGAATTTGATGCGACATTTAATAATTTTTGCCACTTTATTGTATAACTTTGGTACCTCCTAGTGATTTGCCGCCCAAGTACAAACCAGATCTAGCTTTGCAAAGATTTCTTCTTTTTAAAGATCATCCTAGGTCTTCTAACTACAGGTTTTTTGAAACAGTCAGGTGTGGAAAATTTTAGCATATGTAGTCAAAGGAATGCTGGTTACAAGAAAGGGCAAAAGTCACGAATACTACTGGCTGCTGCCAAAACCTGCTGTAGCTTTTCCAGCTGGTCTCTCCAAGCTTCCCATCAGTGATGGGAAGGAGAAGCAGAGAACCCACCCCCTCTTGGGTGGACCTGGCAAAAGAAAGAGAGGGGCCAAACTAATAATGGTGAGGGGCCATATTTTATAGAAGATTGGCTTGTAAGACACACTTCTCTTGCAAAACAACAAACAAAACGAGATTCAGCTTTGTGAGAAGCTTTAGCTGTCTGAAACCACCTTTCTCAATGTGACAGTATTCATTTATATTAAATTTATATTCATTTATATAGAGCAACAAAGATGATTAGGGGACTGGAGGCTAAAACATATAAAGAACGGTTGCAGGAACTGGGAATGTCTAGTTTGATGAAAAGAAGGGTCACTAGGGGTGACATGATAGCAGTGTTCCAATATCTCAGGGGCTGCCACAAAGAAGAGGGAGTCAAGCTATTCTCCAAAGCACCTGAGGGCAGGACAAGAAGCAATGGGTGAAAACTAATCAAGGAGAGAAGCAACTTAGAACTAAGGAGAAATTTCCTGACAATTAGAACAATTAATTAGTGGAACAACTTGCCTCCAGAAGTTGTGAATGCTCCAACACTGGACGTTTTTAAGAAGACGTTGGATAACCATTTGTCTGAAGTGGTGTAGGGTTTCCTGCCTAAGCAGGGGGTTGGACTAGAAGACCTCCAAGGTCCCTTCCAGTTCTGTTATCCTATTCTATATGTTTATTAGATCTTTCTTTTCCTCCAGAATTCTGAAGTGACATCCTTAGCACTGTCTGCTCTGTCCTCAAAGTGACTCTATGAAGAAGGTGAAGCTTAAAAAAAGTGGGGGGGGGGATACCTCCATGGCTGAAGCACCTTCCTCCAAATTATATTGCCTTCTTTTCTAATGCAGAAACCTCCTAATAATTAGATAATTCGCAGGTAATCTTGAGCTGCTTGAAAAAAGCAGGGCCTATAAATATGATGCCCTGTAGTCACTTCAATAAAGTAGAGCAGAGCAAGAAACAGATGCCAATAAGCAATAGACATTCTTTTCTTTGTTGTAAGTATCTTACCTTGTTGTGGGCAATTCCATAAA
The DNA here is from genome assembly GCF_059756535.1 of Pantherophis guttatus. Classification (NCBI taxonomy): domain Eukaryota; kingdom Metazoa; phylum Chordata; class Lepidosauria; order Squamata; family Colubridae; genus Pantherophis; species Pantherophis guttatus. The sequence continues at coordinate 139,285,896 of NC_142063.1, forward strand.
ATTGCCAGAAAGAAAGGCTGGGATTGGCTGAGCTCCGCTGGGGACCTCAGGTGGCTTCCTAGGAGCCAATCCGATCCTGCCTCTGGAGCCTGGTTTTGTTTGCAATGTTTTCACACACATATTTTCAAAGAAAGCTTTTGTTTCACCAACACTGCAACACAGTATGCCACATTAGGCTGTGATTTGGAAGTGACAACACCAAAGGGACTCTTGCAAAAGCGTCAAAAGCAACGACATCTGAAAATTAAAGCTTTCCTCTCGCTTTGTTCTTTTAGAAATTTAGCTTTCCATTTAAAATTTACACAAAGCTCACGGGAAGGGGACCACCCACTCCCCAGGAATGCATGTCAGTACACCATTTGGTTATTTCAAAAAAAGAGAAACTAGTTCACTCACAAATGCTTTCTGATACACTTCCTATGCTCTGTGGTAATTCAATTTAAAGCCCCCACTTGTATATATTTCCTCATGCTTTGGTAGAGATTAATTTGTGGTGCGGAATAGCTAAAGCTAAGAATTAATTTGTTTAAGGATGCACTCTCCAGAATAAGGCCCACAAGAGTGGCTGCTTTTTTAAAAAATAGAGAATTTTGCAAAAGTCAGAGCTACTGTTCTACCCTCAGCTTGGTGATCTACGGTTGTATGTCTGATAGTATCCTGTTGGGGCCAAACTGAAGATCTCTCTTAGGTTCGCTTTGCTTTTTTCTTACTTTAGGTCAGGTTTTGGTGGGTTTTTTTGTTTTTTGTCTTGGTGGTGACTGCTTGGACTAATCCCTGCTGTTTTCTTGACAAGTGGCTTGCAGTGTTTCACAGGATTGAGAGAGCATGTCTGGCCCAAGGATATCCAGTTGGCTTTGGGCTTAAAGACGGTAGGACTAGAACTCACAGTCTCTGGTTGCTAACCTGATGCCTTATCCACTACACCAGGGGTGTCAAACTCAAGGCTCGGGGGCCAGATCCGCAGGGTGCTTAGATCTGGCCTGCAGGGCCACCCTGGAAACAGTGAAGGACTGACCTGTAGTGCCTCTGCCAATAAAAAAGGAGCTTGGGAAGGCAGCCCTCTCAAGCTCCATTTTTGCTGGCAGAGTGTTGCAGGAGGCCATCACAGCTGAAACGGAGCTTGGGACCCCATTTTCATTGGCAGAACGCTTTTGCCGCCACAGGCACCCCTGACACAAGTGACATCAAGCTGGCCATGCCCCCCCTGCCCCCCCGAGGTCAAACACAACCGTGATATGGCCCTCAATGAAATAGAGTTTGACACCCCTGCACTACACCATTCTTGTTCTCTTACTGGTAGTTCCTTGCCTTCCACCAAAAGGGGTTGCTGGCTGCAAATGAAATATGACAAAATCACATTTAAGTGGCCTGTGCTTCAAAAGGAGATCTTAGGACTGAATGAAGTTCTCGCTTTGAAAGGATATGCACATAGCATCAGTCTGTAACTTTTCCAAGCAGCTGCATGACATACAGGTAGTCCTCAGCTTACAATTGACCACTTAGTGACTGTTTGACATTCTAACCAACCTATCGGGGGGGGTATTTGTGACCCGGACTTCCAATGGTCAGGCCTTCCCCATGGTCATGTGATGCTTTGGATGCTTCAGCAGCTGGGCCACATTTATGGCTGTTTGCAGTATCCCACGGTCCCATGATCACATTTTAAATGGTTTTGCTCAAACCCAGCATTTATTTCCAGTTTTCAGCAAAAACATGCCCATATCAAGCCATTGGTTCAGTTAATGACAGCAGAGTTTGCTTAACAGCTGCAGATTTGCTTAATGACTGCCACAAAAAGGTCATAAAATTGGGTCAGTTATGTGACCATGTTTTACCCTCATGTTTTATGACCTGGATGGGCAGTCTCCATTGCAGTCATAACTCAACGACTATCTGAATTTGGTTTAAGGCATTCCTGAAAGGAACTAAATCAGGGGTGAAATCCATCAGGTTCTAACAGGTTCTGGAGAACCGGTAGCGGAAATTTTGAGTAGTTCGGAGAACCAGCAAATACCACCTCTGGCTGGTCTCAGAGTGGGGTGGGAATGGAGATTTTGCAGTATCCTTCCCCTGCCATGCCCACCAAGCCACACCCACCAAGCCATGCCCACAGAACCGGTAGGGAAAAATTTTGGATTTCACCCCTGAACTAAATACATTAGCACATATGCTCCAGTCACATTGCGCCTAACAAATCTGAATCTCCTCAGAACACTTAGAAATACTCACTTATTTATTTCAAACACTTTCTCAGCACTTTGATTATCAAGACCGTAAGCTTGCTTACATGTTCATTTCCTGGACTAAAATCAATAAGACTTAACTATGTTCCTTGGGTGGATGATGCAAAAAAGATGTAGTCTGCCCCCTTCCTTCCCTCCCTTCTTCCTGCATGTCACAAGCTCTCTGAAACCAATTGGTGTTCTATTAATACTAATAATATGGGATCTGGATCAATACTGCCTGCAATTACTGCAAGTTCAAATCTCACCAGGCTCAAGGTTGACTCAGCCTTCCAGCCTTCCGAGGTAGGTAAAATGAGGACCCGGATTGTGGGGGCAATAAACTGACTTTGTATAAAAAGAACACCGCTTAGGGGGGGGCGAAAGCCCTACGAAGCAGGTATATACAAAAGTATGAAGGCTATTGCTTAATGCATTGTAAGCCACCCTGAGTCTCTGGAGGACGGCATATAAATCGAACCAATAAATAGTTTTGAAATGAATACAATATTATTTCCCACTTTAAAATGTTAAAAACATCAGACAACACAGTTTTAAACTATCACTAAAAATAACGTCTCTATTCAGCTGAATTCAGCTCTTGAAAAAGTAACATACTCTTTTCAGGATATTCATGGACATATCCTTGTAGGATATGTTATGTTTTTGGCCACAATATACATGTGAGTTTTTTTTTTCTTTCAGAATATTAAAAATGGGCAAAAGCTTTAGTAATATAGAGATTTCTTAAATGTATATGCTGCCAGATTCCCAGAGATTCTGGGCAGTTTACAATTTTTTGAAAACTTAAGAACAAAAAGTAATACAAAACCACAAAAATATGTATATATCACAAGATAGAACAATGTTCTCAAAGAAACAAACCAGGGATGGGAAGAGCTTTGAGAACAACTCCAGGGGCTCAAAACAACAACTACATAGATAGCAGTCACTCAAGACAACTTCTAGACAGAGCAATTTGAGCACAGCCTGGATTGACTACAGGAAAGCTTATGGTGTAGTACCACACATGGATATGTGAAATCCTGGCACTATACAGAGTCTACACTAAGGATCTTCCTCAGGAACTCAATGAGATTGTGGAAAACAACACTAGAAGTCAACTCAAGACAACTCACACAAGTGATCATCAAGTGTGGAATATACCAAGGGATGCACTGACCTTGCTACTGTTCTGCATAGACTTGAACCCCCTCAGCCAAATAATCACAAGGACTGGATAGAGATACAGGTTCAAGAGTGGAATTACCATCAGAAGCTTCCTCTACATGGATGACATCAAGCTGCTGATCCACCTGATATGAATCTACAGTGAGGATATTGGGATATCATTCAGAGTAGAAAGGTGTGACTGGATGGTAGTGAAGACAGGGAAGGTACTAATGACTGAGTGGGTGGAACTACCATTGGACACATAGCAGACATATAAACAGCTACAATTTCTTGGTGTGCACAACCACGTGGGAACTATGAAGAAAAGGCAAGAAAGACAGAAACATACAAGTACACCAAAGGATAAGACAGAACCTGAATAACCAACTCAATGGGAAGAACAAGATCCATGCCATCAACATGTGTGCCCTGTTAGTCATCAGATGTCCTGTTAGTTTAGTGAACTAACCAAAGCAGAACTTGGAAGCTGCCAATGTGATGACCTGGAAGCTTCTCACAAACTATGAAGGTATCAACCCCAAGTTCACATTCAAGAGGATGTGAAAAGTAAAGATCAAAGAGATTCCACAGGTGGTAGGAGCATTTGAGACTGTAATTCTGAAGCTGGAAGAGTGGCTTCAACAAACCCAGGAATGACATCAGAGTTCTCTGTTCAGAAGAATGCAAGGCTAAGAACAGCTAAGGTACTGTGCAGAACCTTCAAATTCCCAGGCTGCTGGTAGAGGACATGAGATTAAGGAAGATGCAGAGCACCCATAGCAGTGAGAAGGGAATTTTTAAATAGCAATTCATAATGAATTTTTCTACCTATGCACAACAGACAATGTGTGTGCTATTTACTTATATGGTCCTTGTTGTCATAGAATCCATTATGAGAAATCATAGGATTTTGAATTAAAATAAATCTGGAATGGGGGTGGGTTTTTTTCTTTCCCCTTTTGCATGACCATTTTTTCCACTGCACAGGCTTATCCTGACATTGCTGTAGAGGCTTGCTCAGTACGGAGGTGATCAGTGCCAAGATCACTAGAGCCAACATCAGAATCAGTGGAGGCTTTCCATAAGACACCCTTTTAGATCTCCAGGAGGGGAAAAGGGAAACTGGGCTTACTGACAATACTTAGTAGTGACATTCAAAATATCTCACAGAGTTTTCTTGGCCCCTGCCTCTATTGGCTTGTTATAGATATCATTCTGATGAGTGCACTGTATAGCACAAAGAGCTGAGACTTTTGTCTGGTTCCAACAGATTTTGGAGAGCATCATATAAAGACACAAGAAGACCGCAAAGAAAAAAAAACACACACACGCACACTGGGACTCCAGCTCATCCTGATGAAGATGTGTGTTGCAGTACAAAGATCAAGAGAAGGAAACTGGAATATTTTGGGCACTTTTGAAGGGGAGATGGAGACCATCTGGGGAAAAGGATGCTGTGAGGAAGAGTGCCAGGACAGAGATAAAAGTGACGGCAAAGGAAATAGTGGCTTGGAAACATCAAAGGGCAGGACTGAACACACAGGCGGGGGGGGAGGGGGGAAATCATCTTGAATTAGAACAGGAAAATGTCAGGATCCAGAGGTAGAGCTTGAGATCAAGGTACTCAGCTGGCTCTAGATCAAGCGTCGGGAGTCTGGGTACAAAGTCTCATTTTGGAAACCAGACATTCTAAAGCACAGAGCAAGCCAAATCAAATAAGAACACAGGTAACTGGAGCCAAGAGTTCATTGCTAGAGTTTCTGCACCATATTAAATGCCACCCAGTAGGCAAGTGACCCCAAGGCATCTATGCCTAGGCTATATAATTTGTCAGCGTCAAATCAAGCAACTCTCCAACTGCAAGGGCATTTGCTATCCTTTTTAATAACCTAAAGGGGAAGGGATTTGCATGGAGAAATCTGCTAATTAGATGCAAAGGGCTCGAAGGAAATGGTTGTAAGCCACTAAAGTCAGCATGGGACAAACCTGGAAACAACAATGTTGTTTTCAGAAACCTGTGTCAAAGACTGAATCTGAACCTTGAGAATTAAGTTTTGAACCCAAACCCATCACTTTTGGAATCTGTAAATGATGACATACAGATAATGTAAACCTCAGATCTTTTCAATATCAAATGCTGGAGTTTTTACATGCTCCAAGGCTATTGAAAGGTAGCACATGATATAAAGCCATCCAGGTCTTCCAAATGATTGGTCATGAAGTTCCTTAAAAGAGCTGATGTGGGAAATCCCTGTGCATAGGTTAGATCAATTATTCAGGAGGATGATCCATATGTTTCTATTGCAGTACATTTCTTTCTATGAGTAGCTGTGTGGTAAGGTGGATATTAATGAATGAACTGGGTTCATTCTGAAGAAATTGCACATAATTCAGAATTTAATGACTAATCCAAGCACTTCTACTTTCTCCTTGAGGACCGAGAAATTCTAGAAAGGAAAAGAGTCACATCAGTTCTGTGAACATTGTGATTACTCTCAAGTTTAAGAAAGACCATGGAATCCAACCACCTGGAGTCAGGTCCTACACAATTTGGATAATACATGAATCAGCTGTACATTTAACAAATTCAATGTGTTCTGACACAAAAGTGTGACAACAGGACAGCAGCGGGGTCCACTTACCTTTGCTACCAGTTCAGAAATGTGAGAGTGTGCGCCACCTCTGCGCATGCACAGAGTGTCCATGATGACATCTGGGCGGGTGGGCGGAGCCTCCCATTGCCATAACTACCGGTTTGCCCGAACTGGGGCGAACCGGTAGAAACCCACCACTGCAACAGGACCAAGAGGAATGGGTATAGAAGACATTCCATACCTTCACATTAGGATGGCTTAAGAAATTTGTTTTATTAGCATTTTAATACAAATTAATTTACACTTTCCAAACCAAAATTGAAACTGGGATATGTGGATCCTCCCATATCCTACTTTTCCAAACTCTGAAATACAAAATTTTAAAGTATATGCATTACTAAAATAGTAAGAGGATGAATATTGGTGGGGATTTGCCTCCAGGAAGTGCTTCTTCTGCCTTGATATGGTGAAGGATCTAGCCATTCTATCTTGATGAAGAATCACAGTGAGATAAATCTGCCTTGATCAGCCTCTTTCCTTTGTAAACAGTGGCTTAGATTCAGCGGCATATGCACACAATCCCTCGCCACTGCACAAAACTTTGTTTTGCTGCAAACAAAACCCTAATGAAATGAAATGCCCTTTGCAGAACCCAACAGTTGTATGAAATAGATAAATATATATATAAATTGGAAACACCTTCCAAATATATATTAACATTGAATAAAATGTGTTGCTTTTTTTAATATATGATGCACATGTTGATGAAGAAATGAGATAAAATGAACTTTTGCTTGAATAAAATACAAAATGAAAGTGAAAAAAAAGGGCAGGCTCTACTTCTTAGTTTACAGTCAGATATTTCCACTAAAAGGAGGGTCATGATATGGCAGATCCAGATAACATAATTCAAGAAATTTGCTAATCACTGAATTTTTCCAAAAAAGAAAGCATAACATTGAATGTTTTGTTTCCCCTTAGGAATTTTGAAGTAAGGTAGGATAAATTCCACGAAGTTAGAGAAATGTGAGTTCTTGTCAGATGGAAGTCCACAAATATTTTCAGAGAAATTTGGGAATGTCAGTAAGATTGGAATAATTCATCCTATTCCTAAATGTATAAATAGAAAAACTGTTACTCAAATCACTTGAAAAAAAATGCATTTAAAATACACTCTAAACTGAAAGTAGGGCAAAGAATTTATTATGACATGCTTATTAAAACTCATTTGATCCTCTCACTCTAAAGACAATTTCTTTTGGAGAAAAAAATAGTCGTTCAGAAATAATAAATTATGTTGTATGATGTAATGTCCTACACACCTACCTTGACATAACTCTCATGGATTTCAATTGCTTACTTCCTTACTGAAATTTGCTCCAAAAGGGTGGTGACTCTCCAGAGAAGATATGGAGGGGGGGGGGAGTTGTACAGGAAAAGAGAAAAAACATTTTCTTTTCATATTTGATGACATCCTCCTGTTTGCTGAGCAACATTTTAGGGCTTACTTTTAAGTAAGTCAGTAGACGGTGGTAGCCTACACTGATGTTCAGGAGAAGCAATTGGGGGGGGGGCACATCCATGTGACATCTATGGAGGCAAGTAGGGAATACATTTTGATGCCAGTTCTCATGAATTTACCTTTCCAGAAAAAAGACTTCAGCTCCGTTTGTGTGGTTCTTCTTAATTGTGTATGAGAGCTTGAGAAGCTGGAAGCCACGAGTACGCAACAGGAAGGGAGGCAGCTTCAACGCTCTCGATTCAAAAATCAAATAAAATAGAAAAAGAACAGAAGCAATCAGACCTGCAGATGGTTAACATTTCCATTTGCGCTCCTTCTCTCCCTCCCTCCCTCCCTGGAAGTATTGTTTTTATTCTGCAGTTAAATCTTCCCAGACTTTAGCGCTTGTTTGATCTAAAGAAGAAAAAGTTGCCACTGCTTTGCTGAGAGTGGGAGCTGCTGCACCCCTGGTAGGATTAAGAAGCAAAGGGTCCCATTCCTATATAGGATCATTAATCCGTTTTTTTTAAAAAAAAAAATGAAGAAAAGAAAAAAAAAATAAAGGATTTGCAAGCTTTTTGGAATGTTACTTTTGTCTTGCCAGCCCTTGATTTGAAATATGTCTCTTTTATTTTGTGAAAGATGTCCCCCACCCTGATGGCTGACACAGCAGGCTTGTGAGATTTGGGCTTGGTGTGTTGCATGCAGCCGGACTGTAGGTTTTCAGCTGTGCTGAAAGAACCCCCCAAAAACGCCATTTAAGAATATGAATCATCCGGAGCCTGCTCCCAAAGGATCACGTTGCATAAATATACATGGGCTCCCACAGAGAGAGACGGCTTCCCTCTTTTCCCTTTATAGTTTCTGTCCCTTGTATTAGAAAGTTCTTTGGAGGTGCTGCTTTGGCTGTTTCCTCATCAGAGAAGAAAGATGCCAGCAGTTTAATTAATGCAACCTTATCACTGCCTTCTACAGTTACAGTTTACTTAAAGACTTGAGTTCTCCTAAAGTATAGCTAGTCCATTTTGGCTACCTAATGAGAAGGAAGGACTCACTGGAGAAGAGCCTAATGCTGGGAAAGATTGAGGGCAAAAGAAGAAGGGGACGACAGAGAACAAGGTGGCTGGATGGAGTCACTGAAGCATGAGCTTAAATGGACTCCAGAGGATGGTAGAGGACAGGAAGGCCTGGAGGAACGTTGTCCATGGGGTCGTGATGGGTCAGACACGACTTCGCAACTAACAACAACAAAAAAAAATAAAGCAATAGCAGGAAGTGATGTTATGTCATTGGCCAGATCTTGAAGATAGTCCTCAACTTACAACAGTTCATTTTGTCAGAGTTCAAAGTTCAAAGTTAAAATAGCACTGAAAAGAGTAACTTATAACAATAGCAATAGCACTTAGACTTATATACTGCTTCACAGTGCTTTTACAGCCCTCTCTAAGCGGTTTACAGAGTCAGCATATTTCCCCCGACAATTTGGGTCCTCATCTTACCCACCTCGGAATGATGGAAGGCTGAGTCACCAGGCAGATTCGAACTGCCAAACTGCAGGCAGTCAGCAGAAGTAGCCTGCAGTACTGCACAATAACCACTGGCTCATATGAACATGTATCACACAACCATTGCAACGTCCCCATGGCCATGTGATCAAAATTCAGATGCTTGGCAACTGATTCATATTTATGACTGTTGCAGTGCTCTGGGATGATGTGATAATCTTTTGTGACTTTCTGACAAGCTAAGTCAAAAGAGAAGCCTGATTCACTTAACACAACCATGATACTAACTTAACAACTGCAGTGATTCACTTAACAACTGTGACAAGAAAGGTCATAGAATGAGGCAAAATTCACTTAACAAATGTTTCGCTTAGCAACCAAAATGTTGGGCTCAATTGTGGTCATAAGTCGAGGACTACCTGTATCATCAGTCACTCAGGGTCTGGATGCTTTAGAAAGATCTAAACAAAAATAGGAGAATTACTAGTTTCAAAAACCCAAGTCCAGAAATTTAAGGCAGATGCAATTATTATTTATTCCTCCTGTAAATCTTTCAAATCAGAATGCCAGGTAGGCAATAAACAGATTCTTTTAACCAAAGTGCTAGCTGTTTGGTCTATATTTTCCAATCCATGTGATTTACTATGTATGGTGGCAAGAATTAATTCTTCCTGGGAATGGTTAGGGGGATGAATGTTTGGGTTGGATATCCTGGAATTGGGAAATAATTCCCCTCCTGCAATGGTGAAATCTAAAATTTGTTACTACCGGTTCTGTGGGCGTGGCTTGGTGGGGTGTGTGTAATGTGACTGGGTGGGCATGGCCAATTTTTTTTTTTTTTTTACTTTTAAGACCATTTTTTCTACAACCTCTTCGGCGAAGAAGTTGTTAACAAAATGCTTTCAAAAGGCTCTGACGATCCCAGCTGAGTTGCCTGATTGTCAGAGGGTTTTTTAAAAACCCTCTGCCGATCAAGGCAACTCAGCTGGGATCATCAGAGCTTGGATCGTCAGAGGCATTTAAAAGAAAAAAAAACTTGTTTTCTTTTAAATGGCTCTGACGATCCCAGCTGAGTTGCCTTGATCGGCAGAGGGTTTTTGATTGCATGGCTCAGCTGGGCATGGGGGGGGGGCAGGGATTTTTGCTATCGCTTCTCCAAACCACCCGCCTCCATCACTACCGGATCGGGCAATCCGGTCTGAACCGGGAGCATTTCACCCCTGCCCTCCTGGTTCTAATGTGGGACTGAAGATGGGGATTATTTTTTTCTGTCTATTTTTCTTCAACTTGTGCATTGCAAGGATAGAATAGTTGCTTAAAACCATTTTGAAATATGTGTTTGGAGAGAAAGTTTACACCTGTTCTTGCCTATACCTTAAGATAATCTGCATCAGTGGATTAAAAAAAACAACACCTTTGTAACTTTATGATGTGTGGACTTCAACCCCAGAATACCTTAGCCAGCATGCTGGCTTGAGAATTCTGGGTCTTGAAATCCACACGTCTTAAAGCTACCAAGGTTGAGAAATACTGATCTAGTTTATAGACATCTAGGGATGAACCCAGTGACATTTGGGTGGTCCTAATAATTATTCACAGAAAATAATTGTGATTAGATATATACTACAACTCTATTCCTATTTATCCTGAAGGAAGATCTGCCATATTCAGATATGGTTTGCTCCCAAGTAAGCATATTATCCATTATTGGAACTTCAATAAATCTAGCCCTTATAATGACAAGCTTGTTTGCTTTTTTAAAAAAAACAGATTTTATTTCTTCTTTATAACTGGTTCATTCAAATAGCACCTTCTTCTAGGATCCTTGATAAGAAAGAACAAGACACCTGAGATCCTAAATCCTTCCTTAGGTATGTTAACAGACATGTTGGCTTTTTTGTCATTTGGAAAAATAATTTGGTGTGTGTGTGTGTGTGTGTGTGTGGTTGAACAAATAGCCCAACAGCTCAAAGTATATGATAAACAAAATGTGCCAAATAATGATCACATACTAATTAAGTTAAATGGCACAGCTGGACAGTATGCATTCATTTACTACAAAGTCAAGGTACCCTCAGGACATTTCTTTGTGGGTTTGTGTAAAGATGAAGGGAAGTATGTTATTCTATTCAGGGTTTATTTTTTTTTAAAAAAAAAAAGCATGGGGAAATTTGGAAAAATGCCTCACTTGAATTTATATTCCCTTTGTGATCCATCAAGGAGGATTCATCTCTTATTCAAATGACAAGTCAATATGTTAGTTGGATCAAAGGCCATTAATAAGATGCTAAAAATGCTTCTGAGGAACAAGGGGATTTCTTTAACAACTCATAAAGTGCTTTTTAATCCATTTCTGACTTGTTAAATTCTCACAGATTGTTCCATCATGAGGCAGTCTCAATGACAGTTGGTGTGAGGAGAGGCAAAGAAGAAAGAGAGAGAGAGAGAGAGATAAGGGACTGGGTTTCAAGCAAGGACAGCCGGCTGATGACATCTTCTCTGTCTCAGACTCCCTCAGTTTTAGTCAGAAAATTTCAGGTGGAATGCTTTTATGACTCATTTAGTCTGGCTATGATACAAGCCAAATGCCTTTTTCCTTTAAAGTTCCAGAGGATTGTTCATGAAACATTGTGCAACAGCATCTTCCGTTAACAATGATGCCTTTTCTTCCCAACAGAGGATACTGGAAATTCCAAGGACATTCACAGGAATTCCTTCCACTCTGCCCTCCAAACATGCCTTGTAAGAACGTCAATGGCTGTAATTCAGCATGTCTAAAGGATATGAAAAGTGGCACTTGTATTGGACCATAATAAGCTCCATTAACTCCAACAAATGTTAGTGGCGCTTTTAAGAGCCAGAGAAAACAGGCGCACCACTTAGCAACTTTGGAATAGGCACTCGGTCTTATAGAATAACAGAATAACAGAGTTAGAAGGGACCTTGGAGGTCTTCTAGTCCAACCTCCTGCTGAAGAAGGAAACCCTATACCAGGGATGTCAAACTCGCAACATCATGGCAGCGTCATGTGATGTATGGGGACTTTTTTTCTCCTTTGTTAAACCAAGTGTGGACATGGCCAGTATGTGATGCACATGGCCCATTGGCTGGGAGTTTGACAGCCCTGCCCTATACCATTTTAGACAAATGGTTGTCCAATCTGTTCTAAAAAATCTCCACTGTTGGAGCACCCAACATTTCTGGCAATTGTCTTACTGGTTAATTGTTCTAACTGTCTGAAAATTTCTCCTTAGTTCTAGGTTGGTTCTCAACTTGATTAGTTTCCATCCATTGGTTCTAGTTCTGTCTTCAGGTCCTTTGAAGAATAAATTCACTCCCCCACCTCTTCCTTGTGGCAGCCCATCAAATACTGGAACACTGTTATCATGTCACCCCTAGTCCTTTTCTTCATTAAACTTAACATAACCAATTCCTGCAAACACTCTTCATATGTTTTAACCACCAGTCCCCTAATCATCTTTGTTGCTCTTCTCTGCACTCTCTCTGGAGTCTCATAGCTAACATGAAACCACCAAAATCAGAGGCACTATACCCCTTAAAATTGGATAAAAATGAAAAAAGAAAGCTGCTTACATGGTCAATTTGTGGGGTTCCCAGAGGCATCAGACAACCCAGATTCTAGCCTATGTAGAACTTGGTCAGATTATTTTGTTAATTCTTTCTTGCAGACCACATAAGGGTGAAAATAACGTTTAAATTACAGTTTGCTCATTATTTATCTGAATCCTTCTCCTCCTCAATTGTGTTAAGGCTAAGAATCAACTAGAAACACAATCATATTCTTACACATGAAAGTTTGTTCTCGGCATTGTGTAAAATTTCTTTTTGACAGTTTTATCAGGGCCCTCAAAAGTTATCTTTGGAACTGGGACAGCAGCAGCCCAGGTAAACTTCTTCCATTTTTATTTAAACCTGTGGTTTTATTCATGGGAACCAAGTTTAAGCAGATGTGAAAAGTTCAAATAAAGGAAGGCAGATTAAATGCACTTTTGTGATCCAAAAAATCAAAACAGATGTTATTATTCCACCACCAAAAAATAAAGCCTTAGTAAGGCCACACCTATAATACAGCATCCACTTTTGGTCACCACATTATAAAAAAGATGTTGAGACTTTGGTAAAAGTGCAAAGAAGAGCAACTAAGATGATTAAAGGCCTGGAGACTAAAACATAGGAAGAATAGCTGCAGAATTTGGGCTTGGCTAGCCTAGAGGAAAAAAAAGGACTAGGGGTGACATGATAGCAGTATTCCAGTATTTGAGAGGCTGCCACAAAGAGGAGGGGATAAATTTATTTTCCAAAGCACCAGAAGGCAAGACAAGAAACAATGAATGGAAACTATTCAAGGAGAGAAGCAACTTGGAATTAAGGAGAAACTTCCTAACAGTGAGGACAATTACCTGTAATTGGTGGAACAACTTGCCTTCAGAAGTTGTGGGTGCTTCATCACTGGAGGTTGAAGAAGGGGTTTAAGAAGAGATTGGACAGTCACTTGTTTGAAATGGTATAGGGTCTCCTGCTTGAGCAGGTGGCTGGACTAGAAGACCTCCAAGGTCCCTTCCAGCTCTATTCTGATTGAAATTGAATCACTGTAGTTAAGTTAGTAACACAGTTGTAAAGTAAATCTGGCTTTCCCGTTTATTTTGTTTGTTATAAGTTTGCAAAAGATGATCACATGACCTCGGGACACTACAACTCTCATAAATGTGAACCAGTTGCCAAGCATTTGGATTTTGATCATGCGACTTTGGGGATGCTGAAATGATCCTAAGTGTGAAAATGGTCATAAGTCACTTTTTCCAGTGCTATTGTAACTTCAAACAGTTACTAAACAAATGGTGGTAGGTCAAGGACTACCTGTATTATATAGTATATGTCCATCAAAGTATGCCTCCTGTGGAATACTGAACTTCAATTTTTCAGTTAAAGCCAGGACCATTATCTCATTGGCAAAAAAATATTTATTAACAGGTAGTTTCTCCAACTTTTTGGTAGCAGGGCTAAATTTACCTTCTTAATCTGGTTTTGACTTCCTATTTCAATGTAAATTCTGAAAAACATACACAAGCGTCATCAAGATGGCCTATATGGAAATGTCATTCAGTATTATATCGTGGTTTCCTAAGCTTAACTTCAATAGCAATAGCACTAGAACTTAGAGTAATATACTGCTTCATAGTGCCCCCAACAATTTAGGTCCTCATTTTACTGACCTCGGAAGGATAGAATGCTGAGTCAACCTTGAGCTGATCAGGATTGAACTCCTGGCAGTGGGCAGAGTTAGCTTGCAATGCTGCATTCTAACCACTGTGGCTCCTTCAGCTAACTTCCTGTAATGTTCACTGAATTGGTAAGGTATAGTGCTGGAATCTCTTTTTCATTATTAACGTTATTTGGGAGCATGTCCTTCACAGTTGAACCTCAGTAGCCAGCTATTATACTTTGGATTTGGTAGCAATACATTTACTGTATACCATCTAGCATTTATTTAGGGGAACAAACAAACCAAATTATTTTTATCAAGGGATAAATAGGCAAACAACTATGGCCATAAACCTTATGGTATGATTTTAGCCAAAATCTGGAGTCAGATATCTTATAAGAATATATTTAGTAAAATGAAGTCCCATTTAGACAGCTGGAGGAGGTAACCTGTCTGGCAAACCAGATGCAGCAGTGGGAAGAGAAAAAAAAATTACCTAGTCTGATGTTAGCTATATTCCCATTTTCTTCATTTCATCAAAACAGCTGGATACTGTTGCTGACTAATTACAAGAGGTGGGATGTTACCAGTAAGCAAAGAGATATCACTACATAAAAAAGAATTTCTCATCCCTATTTATAGGCCAAACTCTGATTCCATTATTTACATAGAATATTTAATAATTGTGAAACTTCAATAAAACCTTATAGCTTTATGTATTACAAGGTTCTCAAATATGGATCAATTCATGGGTTTTCTCTCTTGTTGAACAAATGTGTGCCAATATTGTGTGGATGCAAATATATCTTTTTTTAGCATTCAAAATATGTGGTTTAGCAATACAGTAAATGTGATAGATGCTGCTGACAATATTACATAGTGGTTGTCTGTTGCCATTTTTTTTCTTGGGGTTCTGTGTCGGCTATAAAGACTGGTCCTGCCAAAGATGTGAAGCATATAAGACAGGGGTGTCAAACTCGCGTCATCACGGCATCGTCTAAACAACTGATGTTTAGAATAGAACAGAACAGAACAGAACAGAACAGAACAGAATCTTGGAGGTCTTCTGGTCCAGCCCCCTGCTCAAGAAGGAGAACCTATATCAACTCAGACAAGTGACTGTCCAGTCTCTTCTTAAAAACCTCCAGTGTTGGAGCGCACACAATTTCTGGAGGCAAGCTGTTTCACTGGTTAATTGTCCTCACTGTCAAGAAATTTTTCCTTAGTTCTAGGTTGGTTCTCTCCTTGATTAATTTCCATCCATTACTTCTTGTTCTGCCTTCTGGTGCTTTGGAGGATAATTTGACCCCCTCTTCTTTGTGGCAGCCCCTCAAATACTAGAATACTGCTATCATATTACATGATTGGAGGGAATCTGGTTTCTTTAGTACAGATCATGGTACAGAAAGTCCTCATTTACAAATGCTTCATTAGCAAATGTTCAAAGTCACGAAGATGCAAAAAAAAAAAAAAAGCTTTGTGACTGATACTTGCATTTATGACTGTTTCAAACTCCTGTGTTTGCATGATCATCATTCAGGGGCTGGTGACAAGCAGAGTTACAGAGAAGGTGGAAGTAAAACGGTAGTTGCCATAATTTGATATTTCATTTAAAAAACAGAGTGCTTCACTTAATGACCAAAGGGGAAATGAGGTTTTAAACCTATCACTGTCAGGTGATGTTTTGCTTAGTACCTGCAGTATTTAGTGAGGGAATTGTGAGGTCCCAAATTGTCCTCACTAAGCAAGGATTATCTGTATAGTTTCCTTAGGGACAGCTGAGGTCATATGCTCTCCCAAATTTCACTAGCTTTCAAGCCCTAGTACAGGCGTGTTAAACTCAGGCATCACATTGTCATCACGTGGTGTATCACAACTTCCCCCCTTCGCTAAACTGGGGGTGGGCATGGCCACAGCGTGACTCATCCAGCCCATGGGCCGTGAGTTTGACACCCCTGCCCTAGTTCATAACTACACTCACGGGCTTAACCATGTTACCCAATGATTTAGGAAATGCTCAAAATTAAGAAGACTCTAGAATATTTTTGAAGGAAAGGAAGGAAGCAATCTTCCTCTGGATCTACAGTTTGCAGATCCAATAACGTCTATTAGGTCTTTCAAACTGGCTTCCAGGTTCTCAAATACTTTTCTTCCTTCTTGCCCAAAGCCCCAGCAATAGTTTTTTTCCCCCTATGCTTATAACCCCCCCCTTTTTTTCCCAAATGGGTTTTAGTTATCTTAACATTTAATGCCTTGCAAACAAAAGTCAAGCTAACAACATTATTAGTTAAGAGTAAATTGAAATGGAGATACTGGACTTGATTGTGCATCAAGGTTTTACTATTTTTGCATGTTTAAACATTGCTAACATTTGTTTCTTTTCAGTTTTAGGGCATAATTTCTCTTTCAGCCATTAATTAGTCCAGGTCTTAATGCTTGTAATATATGTTTTCCTCATCAAGTTTTCTTCTTTTTTTGTCTCAGCTTGTACCTTTGAAGTTGTTCCAAGAATGAATTCTCTGCTTGCATTATGTTTACCACTATTGCAATCATGTTCCCATCGCTGATTGCCATTGTGATTTCACAGTTTACATTCTTGAAAGTCATTATTTAAAACTCCCAATACTTGATTTATGCCTTATCTCTCCTTTTTTTAAAAAAACAAGCAAGCAAACAAACAAAAAAAACCATTTAGTCTGAATTTATCTGATTCTTTTATTTTTAGTTAAAATTAAGTAGTTCTGCCATTAGTCTGGCACTGTACTATAAAGCAACCTTCCCCAAACCAGTGGCATCCAGATGTGTTAGGGCCACAACCCCCAGAATTCCTTGACGTTAGCTATGATGGTGAGAATTCTGGGAGGGGATTTCTCAAACATCTGGAGGACACCGGTTTGGGGAGGCTGCTATTAACTAACAACATATGAAGTAATTACAACAGCCTCCTAAAACTGGTGGCTACCAGATGTTTTGGAAGTTCAGTTTCTAGAATTCTTACAGACATGGTCAGTGACAAGGGATACCTCTGTGTGTTCTTGTCTCAAAAATCCTTTACTGTGCTCATCATCCCATTCTTTTTAAAAATTGAAAGTGTGTTACAGTTCTGTTCACACTGCTAAAGATGAAAAAACACACACACCATAGGGTGGGGCCTTATCTTGAATGCATCCCTCACAGATGTTGTGAGTACTATTGGCAATAGTCTGGGGAAGGATTCCATATGTTTAGCTGTGGTTTAGGGGAGATTTTTCAACCTTGAGAACCAACCCCACCCACCCGCAATATCTGTAAAATTTGAATTTGAATTAAATGAGTAACACAAATTTTTGTCATTGGTTCTCTTATTCTGATTCAAAATTGGTTCCTATAAAGGCTGCTTCTCTGAAGACAACACACAAAGGGGAATGGCAAAAGTCTTAAATATATAACCACCACTTCACAGTGCTTTGATTTCTTCTGCAATCCCACAGCCTATGCGACCTCGTGAGGCACTACTGAAAATATCCAGACCCATTGATGGCATCACTCAGAATCGAAACAGCATTTGAAAATTGCAAGATAGCTGGTACTGACTTGGGAAAAAGATGCAGGAGGAACTTTCAATTGATTGATTGATTGATTAATTGACTGACTTTGTATTTATTGAATTTATATGCTGCCCATCTCACTAGGAGTGGTGTGGTGGCCTAGAGGTGGAGCTCTCGCCTCACAATCAGGAGGCTGTGAGTTCGATCCTAGGTAGAGGCAGATATTTCTCTCTCTGGGCACACTGAGGATATATCTGCTGAACAAAACTCTGCATTGGTGATAGGAAGGGCATCCGGCCATTAAAATACTCATTCAGTTGTCCAGACTCCACCCCACAAGGGATTATGGGGTCATTAAAAGAAGATGATATGCTGCCCATCTCACTATCAAGGGACTCTGTTAAACACATATAAACAGGTAGTCCTCATCTTATAAGCACAATTGAGCCCAAAATTTCTGTTGCTAAGTGAGATAATTGTACAGTGAGTTTTACCCCATTTTACAACTTTTCTTTCCATAGCTGGTAAGTGAATCACTGCAGTTGTTCAGTTAATAGCATGGTTGTTTAGTGAATCTGACTTCCCCATTGACTTTCCTTGTTGGAAAGTCACAAAAGGTAAATCACAACCATGATAAATACATGCCAGTTGCCAAGCATCCAAATTTTGATCATGTGACCACAGGGATGCTGCAATGGTTATAAGTGCGAAAAATGGTCATAAGTCATTTTTTTTTCAGTGCCATTGTAACTTCGGACGGTCACGAAACAAATGGTTGTATGTTGTATGACTACCTGCACCAGAACTGTGGAAGAAGTTCAAATGTCCATCCTTTTCAGAGAAAATATTGGCAAAAATGCCAGCCTTCCATAACTGTGACCACGAGAATGAAATAGGCCCATGATGCTGGCTAGGAAAGAGAATGAAGCTGGCTGCGCAAGGGTTCTCTGTCTGGCAGAAAATGGGAAGCAACAGCCCAAGGAACAAGAACACTTCCCTGTACTCTTCATATCAGGTTGGGGTGGAAGGGTGTGAAATGCCATCTGTTCCTAGTTAGAGGAAAGCTGCAGTCCAGTGTCAATTCAACAGGCAAAACCCAAAACGATGAGAAAAGTGGCAAAATGTATGGCAACTTGCATAGCCCAGAAGGTCCCAGTGCTGTTTTTTGCTTGACCTTCGGAGCAGAGTCAAACTGCTTCTTTCGACATTCGGAAAAACAACCCATGGGTGCTTCTAAGAAACGTAAACGTATTCGTTGCCCGCTTCCAACTATGTTGAAAGAAAACCTGTGGTGGTTTAATGACTCGGCCAGTTCTTTAGGGATTTATTTTTTCAAAGTTTCCGATAAAAAAAGAAATCTGTGGGAAATGAATGATGGCATAATAGCTAACACATGCCAATTCGTATAAGCATATTTATCTTTTATGGCATTTGGGTCTCAATTGTCCTTACCCTGGTGAATTGCTGTCTTACAGCATTTCTTTCTATTAAATTATTTACACTGTATGCTCCATCCAAAACTGTCTTGTTTGTAAAGTTATTTATTACCTATAATAAGGGTGAGGGGGGGTGGGAAGAGGCAAGGTAGAGGGATTCTCCCTTCTCCCTTCTACTGTATACTTTTTATTTTTATTATCTATTTGAAAATGGGCCTTTTAATAACAAAAAGCTGAGGAGGTTCAGAGATACAGAGAGAAGTAAAATACAGGACCGTATATTAAATTATTTATTTGTGGCAAGGACTGGTATAATCAGGATTTTCATTTGTTTTATTCAAGGGATGTAGCACTCAATCCTTACCAAGAAATAGATTACAAATGATAAATCTATAGATTTACTAGTTAAGCACATAAGAAGAATTATGTTGGATTAGATCAAAGGCCTTATCTAGTTTCACATACTGATCCCAAGTAGTTAATCAGATATCCCTGGGAAATTTGCTAGCCGGGCAACCTTATGTGGAAAGTACATCATTCATGTTCCTCAGCAACTTCTTCTGGGAGTCACCTTGCTTCTGGTAGTATTGAGACTTGAGTATTAAATGTGCCATATTCTCCTTTAAAGCTATCAAGCTGATGGTCACCAGTATATTACGCGACAGTAAATCCTCCAGTTTAATTCTGTATCATGGGAAGAACTTGTTCCATTAGTGTTATGAGAACACAAGAGGAAAACACACACAACTTCTGATTGACTCCTTTTATCCTGGGCACAACTGTATATCTCTGTGTCCTGCCCCCGCCAGTCCCACTTCTCAGCATGAAAGCTTAAAGCGTTGTCATCTTCTTAATGGGAATTGTCTCAGAATACTATTGTTCTGCTTGCCCTGTCCTTTTTTAGAAGTGAAAACAGAATTCTGAGCATAAAAGGCATAGTCTCTTTTGAACTGAAGCCAATTCTTGTTTTTTTTCCAGGATATTTTTTCCAATTTCTACAGCTACAACTTTGGAATTCTACAGTTTCTACAGCAGTGGTGAAATTCAGCTGGCTCTATCCGGATCACATGATCTGGTAGCGTTGGCAGCAGGAGGCTCTGCCCACCTGCCCAGATGTCATCACATCCTGTTTTTGACCCTCTGCGCATGCGCAGAAGGCTCTGTGCATGCGTGGAGGAGGTTCGCGTGCGCACATTGTGAACCGGTAGTGAAGGTAAGTAAATACCACCCCTGTTCTACAGTCTATTTCTACAGTCTACAACTTTGGAATTCCCAGGTGATGTTTCTTCCAAGTACTAACTTGAGCTGGCCTAATTTTACCTAGCTTCCAAACCCAGACAAAACACTGCCATCTTTATCTGGATTAAAGTACTGCGATACATGCAGTTATTTTTCAGTTCCTTTCCAAATGAAACCCAATATACAGGTTTGTGTTTTCATAGACGTTTCACTCCTCTTTGGCCTCTTTTCACTTTTGCTTGATTTTTTTTTTCTTCATTCAGAGGAACAAAGAAGGTCAGGGCTAGAATAAAAATGTTCAGAGAGGTAAAAGGAGAGAAAACTTTGCACTGATTGAGGAAGACTAATGCATAAATTACATATATTGTCCCTCCTCCCATTGTTTTTTTTTTTTTCTGGAGAAAAAAAACGTTCAGGATTTCTCATTTCTCAAGGAATACCTTTTGTGAACCAGAATTCTGCAAAGCCACCTTTTTGAAATAGGAGAATGTGTATTTCTTGCCCTCAAAAAACATATTTTGTCAACATGTATTTTGCAGAACATTGACGTAAAAAAAAAATTCTGCTAAGGGCATTAGTTTGAAGTTCTCTTTTTGCTTCTTTGCAAAAGCAGGCATGTTATTCTAGTGCATTCTAGTTCTGTTTGTAGGTTGCTTTCTAAATATTAAACAAAATTGGTCCTGGACAAGGGATGGGTTCTACTTACTTTTACTACCAGTTTGCAATGGGACTGCGCAAGAGCGTGCGCTTCGCTCGCTCGCACAGATCATCCATTATGAAGTCCGGGTGGGTGGGCAGAACCTCCCTCCACTTTTACTACTGGTTCACAAGAACTGGACAGAATTGGGAGCAACCCACCACTGTCCCAGACCCTCTTCACCACCCAACAACCTATTATTTACAGACATTACTGCTTGTTTTGTGAATGCACATTCAAAATTATCACATTTCATGGAGAGATGATTCCAAGAACACATTTAAATTATATTATTTTCAGTTATTTATATTTCACAAAAATCTACTCTCGAGATTCCTGAAATTGCACCCACAAATTAGCATTTTCTTTGGTGCCCAATAAACTCTATGCCCCACCTGGTTTTATGAATTTTAAATTTGATTGTACTTAATCAAGTCGTGTGGCTATTTTAAGCAAAATCTTTATTTTTTGATTTGAGGCCCTTATACATATATCCAGGAGACATTGTTATAAAAGGAAAGTGTGGGAAATTTAAAGACAAGCTTATCCATACAAAGCCTAGACAAGGAGCTCATAGGTAATCAAATCTCCAATCCATTGAGTAAATAGCAATAGCAATAGCACTTAGACTTATATACTGCTTCACAGTGCTTTTGGTTAAAGTGGTTTACAGAGTCAGCCTATTGCCCCCAACAATCTGGGTCCTCATTTTATCCACCTCAGAAGGATGGAAGGCTGAGTCAACCTTGAGCCTGGTGAGATTCGATTTGTCAAATTGCAGGCAGCCGGCATTCAGCAGAAGTAGCCTGCAGTATTGCATTATACCACTGTGCCACCATGGCCATACATTTATTTTTTCAATGTTGCAGGATCTATCTTTTAAGCTGTAAGGGCTCAGAGAATCCATTTACATTGGCCAGTTGTTAAATTCCATGCACTTCAGCCACTTGTCTGAAATGGTATAAGGTCTCTTGAGCAGGGCGTTGGAATAGATGACCTCCAGGTCCCTTCCAACTCTTACACAACTTTAGAATGATGGACAAGGCAGCTACATATACCCTCTGGACATTTTGAGGTAAATGTACAAAGGTATTCAGTAGGTTCTGCCCAGTTCTGGAGAACCGGTAGCAGAAATTTTGAATAGTTTGGAGAACTGGAATAGCAGGACTTCAAAGGTGTTATTAAGCTTAGAAATTGTGGGCTACTAATTCAGAGCAAGAGCATCAGCAATGGGGCTCCTTGCTGGGAAATAGCACTGCTGTAAGAAAAATTACAAAATTACTGGGGAAATTTGTAGCGAATTTAGTTGCTGTTGATCCGTCACCACTGCTGCCCACACAGATCCTGCCCAAATGCAAGTAGAATAAAATGTAGTTAAGTAGCAGGACTGTATACAGTGCAGTAATTACGGCGCCAAAAATATATTTGGAAAATTAATTCCTTCTCCTCCATTGATTCAAGCATCCATGTAGTTGAGGATCACTCTCTCTCTTCTCTTCTCTTCTCTCTTCTCTCTTCTCTCCTCTCTCTCTCTTTCACACACACACCTCTCTAGGTATATTAATTATTTTCCATTACTGACTACAGTGATGAATCCATTCCATACATAATGCAGACTTGTACAAAATCTGGCATCTTCTCTTTGCAAACAGAAAGATTCTCTGCAACAATTATTTATCACCATAATGAGTGGGATCAGGACGGAGGAGGTGGGATGACTACTGTTTCTTCTCTCCCCAGTCTTGACTGCACAAAGAACTTCTCGTTGTGTATTGTATATTTATCCACATACCGTGCTATGTCATTATCCAGGCTCTGCTTTGGTTTTGGGCAGAAAGAAAATATGTAACCTGGGAAGGCATCCCTTGACAGAACTGTTTCTGGAACTGTAAACTATTCAGCTTAATTTCAGACTTGGTGGTCTGTTTTGTGTGGTTGAGCTGTGGGTAGAACATATAAGACCACGGGAAGTCTCTTTGCATGCAAGCCTAACTCAGTGGAGGATTCCCACATGATTTATTTTAATCATAGTTTGTTGAACAAACCATACCAGCCTGATTCATAGAGAAAAACAAATACTCATAGATCTCCTAAATTCATAGGCAAAATTAAGTTCTTAAGCCATTTCTTGTTTGTTTGTTTATATCCCACTTTTATTATTGTTTAAAAATAACTCAATGTGATAGACAAATCCAACACACCTTCCTCCTCCTATTTTCCACACAACAATCCTGTGAGGTGAGTTGGGCTGAGAGAGCGTGACTGGCCCAATATAGTACCTTTCCTATTTATTTTTCTTTAAAGTATCTCTGATTTTTTTTAAAAAAGACAGAGAAGGTGACATGAGTTAGCCATATACAAGTTCACCTTATTCAGAAGGAACACTAAAATTCATGTTGTTAGGTAAGTATGCTTAGGAATATAGAAGTAGCACAGTCAGGGGAAAAAAAAATGTCATCAGGAAATCTTGTTCAATTTCCCAAATGCTTTTGATCCCCTGTGAGAGACGTTTCCATTTCCCCCTCTGTTTTTAGGTACTTTAATGCTTTTTCCCCCCAAAAAAATATTCACAGGATGTTTTCATCAACCCTTTTTCTATTGTACATCTCTCCATCCAACAATAAACTCACTGACATATTTACTTTTCACTGGAAAACGTTAAAGTTCATTCATGATATATTTTCTTGAGACATAATTTAAAAGTAAAAAGTCAAGGATAGTGGGGTTTTTTTTGGGGGGGGGAGGAGTCAAAAGAGGAAGATGATGGTCATGATATCAAATTTGAAGCCCTGCCTTATTTATACACATATCAAAGTTGTATGAGAAGAATTCTTGGTGCTCTCTAAGCTTCGTTGCTTTCTTGCAGATGTTTCATTACCCAAACTAGTAACAATCATGAGATGTTACCTGATGATGTTACGTTGTTTGATAATGATATGTCTGCAAGAAAACAATCAAGTTCAGAGAGCACCAAAGGCTCGTCATTTTAACCCTGAGCTACAAATATTCTCCTTTAAGATTGTATGTCCGTGCAAAAGGGAGAAGCTTCAATCATGATGTTTTGACCACTTCCTTGCTTCTTTTCATCTCTCCTAAAACTGTTTCCAACAAAGGAGTTGTGAGATGCTGGCAAAATGGATGTGCCATAAAACTTAGGGCTCATACACACATGTTCCTCTCATAATCCTCTCATAATTAAGCTAATGCCGGAAATCTCATACACCTCTCACAAAAAATTCACAGAAATATCCTCCATAGAGCCAAATATTTAAAAGAATTTCCTTTTTTTCACCCAATTTGGAGAGAAATGCAACAAATAATTGCTCAGGTCAACGGTAGCAAATGTACTGTATAAAGCAGACATGCAATAACAGGTCAAGAGCAGCATTTTCCAGTTTTCAGTAACTTTCCCATGTGTGTAAGTATTGTGGTAATTAAAGTCCACACATATGGAAATTAACTAGGTTGGGAAACACTTGACTTAGAATATACATTGAATGGCGACAGAGGGAAGGAAAGCATCACTGCCACTATTTTCTTATTGTATAAAGTGGTATGGAAGTGTATATTGGAGAAGACAGTGAAGGTCAATGGAACAATAATTGTGATGTTTAGACGTTCTTTCTAGAAATGTCTATGTCTCCTTTCCAGGAGATTCATTTGGAAAGAACCACACACAAAGCTTGCTAAGACGAGGCTTATAGGAGTTATTTGCATTCCTGTATCCTAGTTTCTATTTATTTAGAACAATTTAATATATGTATACTGTATATTTGCCAGATCTGTATGTATGTATGTATGTGTATATATATATATATATATATATATATGCATATGTGTGTGTATGTGTATGTATATGTATATGTATATGTATATGTATATGTATATATGTATATGTGTGTGCTTCTTCCTCCCCCCCGCCTGCCCCACTCTCAGCTGGTTGCCGTCTGTCTACATGTCAAAACAATGCTTCCTTTTGAGAGAATCTCACTTACCCTTAGCAATTCACCTCTTGCCACATCACTAAGAGCTAATTAATGGCCGCATAGAAGCTGTTGAAAGGCACTTGCATATTTAGGTGCTCCATGTGCCTCGCATCAATTTAATAGGGTCTTACCCCCCCCATGTATCATTTGCATGCCAGCAGAAGCAGTGGAGGGGTACAGATGTTGCACGCATATGGGGCAGTGCATATGGCGTGCACCTTTGCCATCAGCCACATGGAACATAGACAAGGATAAGTGGGCTTTGGCATCCTCTGTAGGACTGTCAAATCACTGATAAGGTGGAAGGAAAAATCTTCACTTATGCCATTTTAGGATCTGGTATGAAGAAGGTTTAATTTTACATTTCCATTTTTCAATCCTCATAGGATATAAGATATGTAATTGGGTTATTCCTTACGACCGCATGATGCATACAGATCCGGAGGAAATCTTTTTGATATCCAGTTCCCAAACCACTTATGGGGAAGTCAGATTCGCTTTACAACTGTGTTACTAAACTTAACAACTGCAGTGACTCACTTAACACCTATGGCAAGAAACGTCAAACAATGGGGCAAAATTCATTTAACAAATGTTTGGCTTAGCGACAGAAATTTTGGGCTGAATTATGTTCATAGGTTGAGGACTATCTGTATTGTAACAATGTACAATGAAGCCTCCTCTAATTTTTCTAATTCTCTGATTGGTCTTTCTAGGCCAGGGGTGTCAAACTCGATTTCATTGAGGGCCACATCTATGTTATGTTTGACCTTGGTGAGCTGGGATGGGCATGGCCAGGGTGGGCATGGCCAGCTCAATGTCACTCATGTCTGGGGTGCAGGTGGCTCTTTTTGTGGCACTGCCAGCAAAAATGGGCTCCCAAACTCTGTTTTCAGCTGCAATGGCCTCCTACCAGCAAAAATGGAGCTTGGGAAGGCCTCACATGACCCTCCAGAGCTCCGTTTTCACTGGCAGAGGCAAGCTGGTCTTTCACTATTTCCAGGGCAGCCCTGTGGGCCAGATCTAAGCACCCCCGGGCCGAATCTGGGCCCCGGGGCCTTGAGTTTGACATCCCTGTTCTAGGCCATCTGAGGGAAGGTGTGCCCTTGCATCTTTCTGTAATGTTCTGAGAATCTCTAGAAATCTCCTCCATATATGTTTTCTCTCTCTAATATTCAATGTCATCTTGAAGTTGAGGGCCTCAGTTCTAATCATTTCCATGAATTAACATATTTGCATGTTATTTTTGGGGATGGGGGGGGGAAGGGAGATATAACTTGTAAAAACCACAGTGTTATGCAGTACATTGTCTATTTGTGGATGACCTTCACCTTCTGAGGAATATCAGACGAAGGATCTTCTTCTGGGGATGCTACAGGAATTAGAATATCTCAGGTGCTGGTGGTTAGTTTCATAAAAGGATAGGATTTCCATTAACTTCAGGCGAGCTTAATGTATTCTTCTTGTAGTGAGACAGTGAGAATGAGTCTGGAGCCAAATAATACACTTTATAGACACAAATAATCGTAAATTGGGAATGTCACCTTTAGGCAGAGGCATTTTTATTATTGTTAGTGGAGCTGCTGAATAGGTTTGATGTTTTATTCTCCTGGGGACTAAATGTTCGAGAGTACACAGCCCTATCTTTATCAGCCTCACAAGAAGGGAGCCCAGCCAAACCTCCTATACCTCTCTATGATTGATAGCAGATGGCATGCTTTAAAATAAACCTATCCATTAGCAGTCCTCAGTGTTTTTACTCAAAGCATTTACAACTGTTTGAATTGGAAAACACACACGCACACCCATGTAACCACACACATACACACGCTTGTTTCAGCTCATATCAGCTGTACAGGTGCAAATCTTTTGTTAACTGTTAAACAGCAGTGAAATAAAACTATGTTTTATTTTATTTGGGTGAAGGGCTCATATTTCAAAGTAGCATTGAGGTGGGAGGTTGGTTGAGGGCACTCTATTTCATTGCAGTAGGTTGAGATTTTGCTTTACAATAAACCATAAGATATTTCTTTCCTAATAACCCCACGGGTCATAAGGGGTTTCTCCTATAGGAGTTGGAGTCTAAGAAGGTAATTTAAATGGCAAATTGCCAATCTCAGGACGTTTTCAGAGAGACAGATGGGCAAACAGAAAAGAACATGTTCTACTCTCGGTCATATCAGAAGAGATTTCTGTTGCTGCTAAACACTAAAATCTACTATCCATAACTATCCATAAACTATCCATAAAACCAATTGGTTTGGGCTAGCTTTGGATTTAACTGGTACACACACAACTCTCTAAATACTAGATGGGCCCTTCCTGAATTGAGAAATTGGATTTGTGGGGGATGCAAAAACTGTAACAGGAAGACCATTAAAGAACTCAAACTTCACCTTCCGATCTCTATTCTCTCCAAACTTCTTCTTCTCTCCACTCCCTCCCTTTAAACATTTATTTATTTATTTATTCATTCATTCATTCATTTATTTATTTATTTATTTATTTATTTATTTATTTATTTATTTATTTATTTATTTTTCAGATTTCTATACCGCCCTTCTCCTTTCGGACTCAGGGCGATGAACAGCCAAGATAAAAACATTTATACACAAAAGTTAAAAATAGATTTAAAATAATTAAATAAATTTGTCCCGTAATTTAAAACTTTTCAATTAAAATCCCTATCAAATTTTAAAACCAACCGTAAAATCAGGACAACTGAAAAAAATAAGTTTTTAGGGCCCAATGAAAAGTCCGGAGGTCGGAGATCACTTGTATCTCTGGGGGTAGATTGTTCCAGAGGGTAGGTGCCACCACAGAGAAGGCTCTCCCCCTGGGGGTCGCCAGCCAACATTGTCTGGCCGACGGCACCCTGAGGAGGCCCTCTCTGTGGGAGTGAACTGGCCGGTGGGAGGCAATTGGCAACATTGAACAAAAGCTTCTCTAAAATGAAAAGTCACTGTATTGGTGGTCAGTAGGTTTCTGGTCCTGACTTAAGGTATCTTTAAAGTCCTTAATGACACAATACTGGGATATAATAGTCAACCCCTTGCTGAAATTGAACCTGATTATCTGTTGGATTCCTGAAGAGACGTCCTGCTGGAACTCCTGTCAGCCCATGATAGGAAAGAGATTCCACAAGGGCTACTGGAATTCTACCTTATCACAGCAGGGTATAATACAGTGGTGGGATTCCAAATCTTTTCCTACCAGTTCTATGAGCACACTCTATGAGAGTGTGCTTCATGTGTGCTTTGCTTGTGCACAGCACGCAAAGATCGCGCTTGGTGTCAGCACTGGTGAGCTGAGCTGTTGTTTAGCTCAGCTGAGGCACGGCAATTCGCTCTGCCGTGAGAATCAGCTGACCTAAGAAACAAGGGAATATAGGACAGGGAACAGTGGGGCTGGGAGGGCGGGGCCAGCCAGATGTGGTATTTGTCGGTTCTCCGAACTACTCAAAATTTCTGCTACCAGTTCGCCCGAATTGGTCCGAACTGGCTGAATACCACCTCTGTTATAATAATAGAACCTACCTTGAAAGCCTGGCAGAGATTCTCAGTCCACTTATTATACCAAAGAACATCAAGGTGGGGGAATTTTAAACTTCTTTCTCATCCCCTCCTGTTTCTCAGCACTAAGTCAATACTTACTTAACTATACTTGCATTCCTAATTCAAGGGTTATCTTGATACTCCTCTACAGTACCTTCCTCTCGTGGGACACAGGTCTTTTAACATAATTTATTTATTTATTATTTATTAAGAAAATGTATATGGCTGCCCAACTCATTCACAGGGAACTTACAGAAATAAAATCCCAATACAAAACCAAATAAATCTCCATCCAACCACTCCTTGATGGCAACAATCAGTTAACCACTTGATGAGCTCCATTTCCCCTGGGGGCCCACACCATGTCTTGAGGGCTTTTAGAAAAAGTGTCAAAATGAGGGCCAGTCTTACAGGGATGGTGTTCCACAAAGTGGAAACCACCACAGAGAAGGCACTTCTCAGTCCTGCTAGATCACAGATGTCAAACTCATGGCGTCACATTGCCGCCACATGATGTATCATGACATTTTCACCCTTTGCGGAACTGGGGTGGGCGTGGCCTGTGTGTGACTCATCTGGCCCATGGGATGCCAGTTTGACACTCCTACACTAGATGGATCTCCTTAAGAGAGGGGATACATAATATATCCTGTCTCCCTGCTCTGGTGGGTTGGGTAGCTGTAACTGAGAAAACACAGTTCTTCAAATATTCCTGTCTCAGTCATGTATGACTTTCTTCATGAAAGGTACCTACCAGTGGTGGGTTTCTACTATTTCGCCCTGGTTCGGGCGAATCGGTAGTGGTGATGGTGGGAGGCTCCGTCCACCCACACGGACATCATCATGGACACTCTGCACATGTGCAGAAGGTTCTGCGCATACATAGAAGCACTATGCGTGAGCTCACAGTTCCAAACTGGTAGTGAAGGTAAGTGAAAATCATTACTGGTACCTACCCCAGAAGTGCACGGAGTACCAACTTTGTGAAAATTATGCAAACCAATTAAATATGCTTTATTTCAATGTTCTTTCAGTCCCAGGTGACTCTCTGTGGATACCTCTCTTAGATTTCATCTTTCACCTTTATGGTTATATCTTGGTTTTGGTTCTTAATTCGATTTGGCTATTTTAAAAAAAATGTTATGATGTTGTCTGTTTGATGTTGTGCTATTCATGAGAGTGGGTTATAACTCCAGAAAAATGAATAAGATAAAAGTAAAATACAACATTAGTGCTTGAGAAAGTTGTATTTGGTAGAGTATAGAAATGGTTAAATAAAGTCTCCACAGTTTAACTAAATAGATTGTATAGTTTTTCAAGTCAAAACCATGTAGATGACAGGGACTCCTAAGAGACAAGGGTTCCTTCATTTAAAGTGATGTTAGAGAGGTTAAGAATTTAGACACTTCTGAGACAGTAAATAAGAAACATAACAGAAGTGTGTATGGAATATGTCACCTCATTAGTGGCTATCTTGTCCAGTGAAAAGATAAAAGGCAAAGACCAGTTTTATGATAAATAAGAAACTGGGACATTTTCAAATAAATCCAGATCAACAGAGGAATGTTTGTGTGTGCGTGTGTGCGCATGTTTGTGTGATTTTATACCCATGCAGTCTGATAATATGGCAAAAGAAATTTAGGATACATACCGGTACATGAGGCCATGATAATTATGACAGGCTGGTGGGTGTATGGAAATGGACGGAAATACAAGATCAAACCTTCTTCATAATTGGCATAATTCAAAGATGAGCCAATCCACTATACTCTGTGCATTTCTGCAACAAATTAAATCAGCTTCATTAAACTCTTTTTTTCTACATCTGCCTCTGTCTTTGGGTGTTTTGCTGTTGTTATAGTTAGGTTGTTTACAAGTAGGATTCTGTTCTTTCTTTGTTTGCTAGTTTGGTTAGTTGCAGAACAGCTTTGGTGACTTGTCTCTACCAAATACTTTCTGACAATGATCAGTACTTTAAAACAGACCTGGACAACCTGTCCCTTGTTGAATCATCATTTCAGAGGTATTTCCTTACCTAAACAGAGAAACAGAATGACAAGAGGTGGACAAAAAAGCAGTGGGATCCCAAGACAAGCAGATTCCCTTGTTAAATAAAGTGATAATTGAACTACTGGCCTCAGATCAACCACACTGCTACAGTCTGCCCTCACATCACCTGAATCTTCTGATGCACTCTTGAAGAACCTTTATCCAAGAGCTCCACCAGCATTTAACCCATAGTAATAGTGGTCCCTCAAGGGCTCACTGGCTAAGACGCTGAGCTTGTAGATCGAAAGGTCGGCAGTTCAGCAGTTCAAATCCCTAGTGCCGGATAAAAGGGTGAGCTCCCATTACTTGTCCCAGCTTCTGCCAACCTAGCAGTTCGAAAGCACATAAAAAATGCAAGTAGAAAAATAGGGACCACCTTTGGTGGGAAGGTAACAGCATTCCGTGCGCTATTGGCATTTAGTCATGTCGGCCACATGACCATGGAGACATCTTCAGACAGCGCTGGCTCTTCGGCTTTGAAATGAGCACCTCCTCATCTCCATTTCGGGAATGACTAGCACATATGTGCAAGGGTAACCTTTACCTTTTTATATTAAAGACAAAAAGGTTCTTGCTGTCACTTAGCAGGGTTATATATCTAATACAACAACTGCCACCCAGGACCTCCTCCAATAGAAGAGATGCTATAAACAACTGCTGGCATACAAAGAAAAGAAAAGGAAGCATTGAGAAACAACTGGTCACATTTCATTCAAGCAGTCAAATCCAAAGATTCAACCCTATTCTGGCATATCAACATTGGCAGTTACTTGACTTCCCACACTGGAGAGCTTATTTAGCTGTAATAGGACAGTACTATAACTGTACACACTGCTACATTTTATACCAGACAAACTTTCTAGATCAGGGGTATCAAACTGGCAGCCTGTAGGCTAGATGCGTCACACACAGGCCACACCCACCCCAGCTCCGCAAATGGGAAAAACGTCATGAAACATCATGTGACTGCAACATAACACAGCGAGTTTGACACCCGTGTATCTAGATCATAGAGCCCAAGCAAAGGAAATTACAGAAATCCAAAAGTTATTCTCCCTCCCAGCGATACCATCTCATCGTCGCTCAATATTGAAAATTGTTAAAGCGTGTTAAAAAAAAGTTGCCTGTAATATATATATGATGATTTCATAGAATAGAATACATTGCTGAAACAATCTTTGTTTTGTTTTTAATTTGAACTTCGTGAGGAGTAGCTAGAATTACTTCTTTTAATTCCGTCAGGGCATCTTTCAGTGTTAGAATTAACTTTGTGAAGAAGGGTGGTATGATTTGTTTTGACATAAATAAGAGGCCAACAGCCTGGATACACAACACTTTGGACTGCTAGTGGCCAGCTTGATGGGCTTTTCATTTCAGCTGCTATTTTAGCAGGGAATGGTTAAAGTAATGCAACATGTTCTTTTGAAACCGATACTCATTACAGATTATATATGTTTGTGTGTGTGAATGAGTGTGTGTGTGTATATGAATATGAATATGAATATGAATATGTGTTAGGAAATGGTTATTTGTCTAACTAGTTGGTCAGGCAATATACAGTATAAACTAACAATGTATGTTTGCAGTCAGAAAGGTATTATATTGCTTTAAGACTGTATTGCATCATCCTGTATCCTGATTAGCTAAGCTCTGTAGCCAATATACTTAAGGGAAGTCAGGACACTTCCAATTGTGTGGACACTACACAATTTTACTGCTTATTTGCTGTAACTCTCTACCTGATCTCTCTGCATGATCACTGTTTGATCATAGCTACATGTTGCTTTCTACTATTTATTGAATGTTTTGATATTGAACTTGTTCCTGTTTGAAACTCAAGAAAAACTGTTTTATTGTGTATGACTACAACTGGTAAGAAGACTTTGTACTTGAAATATACCTGGATTGATCTTTTAACTCTCGTCTTATCTGTGTATGACTTGGATTGTTTTTGGACTTTGCTTTACTTTTTCTAAAAGTAAAAGACTACAACAACTCAGTGTGTTTGTATGTTGACTGTGATTGTTCACAACCACTCTCAGTCGCTTTTCATGCGTTTACTCAAAGGGTACTCTGCTCAATAACCGATAACATCAGTTATGAGCCAAGAATATCCTTAACAATATGTATATGTATATGTATATGTATATGTATATGTATATGTATATGTATATGTATATGTATATGTATAATTGTGATGATAAGGTACAAAACAGCATTATGTTTTTTTGCATTTTACACTTCCAGTTGCTATTTCCATTGCCTTCCAAATGTTCCAGAGTAGCGCTTTGTGTAGCAAACACAGTCTTGGCTAGGTTATAATCCTGGATGGATTTGTAACAACTCACAGCTATTATGGGTAATGGCAAAAAGAGAAGCACATAAATCAAAGCCAGTTAAGTTCCCGAAGTCAGTAAAAAAGGCACTCGCTGAGTAATAAAGAGAGCTGGACGGATGCTCTTCATAGGTAAATTAGTCATACAATCTGGACTTTATCTAGATGCTAGATGTAGTGCTTTAGATGAGAGCTATCTGCGATCCTTAGCTGTGAAGCAAGGAGCTCGGTCTAACATGTCATCATCTCAAAAGAATCCTGATGCCTCGGCCTGTTCATTCATCAGTTATCCCAGGACTGATTCAAAGAGAGAAATTTGTTAAAGTCACCAACCACACAATCTGAAGCATCTGGTCTTTCACAAATTTTATTTTATTCTAGAGGGTTCTCAATCATGCAATGAATGAATCAGGTATGATTGAAAACATGCTGGCTTAGAATTTTGGGAGTTGAAGTCCCAACCCAGCTGAAGAAAGTCAGATAAGACAGAGCTGCATTGTCTGTTAGGCTGAATGAGTATTAAGGCTCAGGGCCTTTGAAACTCCCAAGATCCCACCAAACCTGCCAAACTGTTTTGGATTTCCCCAAATTTATGGAATTATGGAACAGGACTTACTTTATATACAGTATATTGTATACAGTGCAAATCATTTTTCTATAGTTCTTTCCTGGAGCTTAGAGGTATGGGGATACTGAGATGAGGAAGGTTCATTTAGGTTGATCTGGGAACAGAATTATCTCCCAAAGTTTTTTTTTAAAAAAATCAAAAAAAAATATCTGTGATTTGCTTTGGGGGGAGGGGAGGGAGAACCCCAATTACCACCCAAAAGCTTGTATCTTTTCCTTGTCTTGTTTTTTTTTTTAAAGGACTTTCTTGTTACAGAATTGGATTGACAGGTACAACATAAACAGAAACAATCCATTAAGGGTGGAACATTGGGAGAAATAACCTCCTTTTGTTCTTAGAGAAGCTTTGGAAGTTTCCTGATGGTTCAGCATCCTTGGAGTTAAACATTCCCATATGTACATGGAGATTTTAAAACATAAGCCTTGAGGAAAGATAAGGAGAAAACTGTAAAACACAACCTTAAATATTTTGAAGGACAACTTCCTGAACTATGTGGCAGTTGGCAAAGCATTCAGGGGGAAAAAAAGAGAAGGATTTGGTGAAGCCAAGCAAGTGTTATATACTTCTTTGACAAGCGTGTTTACTTCTCAGCTTTGATTTGCTTTTTGTTGTTGATTGCTAATACTTCCATACCTATCAGTGATGGGTTCTCCTGTGGTTTTTCTTATATTGGTTGACATGTGTTTTGGATCAGTCATCCAGAATGTGGGAGTTTGGCCATCAAGAAATGCTGTCAAAAGGATTTGTTCTGCAAAGGCAAATACTGAAATTTTAAAAATGGACTTTTGTTCACATGAGGATTCTTTCTTTTGAAAGGGTCCTATAAGCAGGAGTCTGAAGCCAGCAGAGGGTGGAATATGGAACTACAAAAATAGAGTGGTACAGTAATCAGACAACAGTACTGTGACAAGTGTTGTGGGGCTATGATAGCAGAACAACCCACCACTTGGAATTTGAATAATGGACGTGCTATTGATTGAAACTGGGTGAAAAAGACAGTAAAACCGACAGACCAAAATCTGGAGTCCAGCCCAGGCTTAACTTTCCATTGCTGGTTGGACACACAAGAGTACTCAGATGGAAGTTGAAGAATTACAGAGGGAAGTTGAACAATTGCCTCTCCAGACCGAGCTGGCAGTTATTCCTCTGGTAATTTAGATCAACCCAATATAAATGGAGCACATCACTCCTGAAACTTACTATCCCAAAACCTATAGTCAATTAGAGGCAGAAACATGAAATTCCTCACAGATGAAATAATTTATTCTTTCTGTTTCATGGTGTCTGCAGGATTGATAGATTGGTTTCTTCTATTCTTTTTCTTAAATTTATAAAATAGGGGTGATAGGAGATTGCAATGAAATGCAAACAAACAGTTAATCTGTCCTGCAGGTCTTAAATATACAAACCTGGTTAGAGCTATGTACTGTTGCTTATGAGATAAACTGTGTTGCATACCATTTGTGAGTGATAGTCTGTGTGCATCAAGCATATTGTGATCTGTTCTGACTGATATCCATTTTGTTTTGGGTTTTCAGCCTATTTTACTTTGAAACCAAGTCAAATTTAGTAAGTTCTTAATTCCCCAAATTCAAGCAGCTTATTCAGATATTACTACCAACAACTAAGCAAATACAGAATACGAGTTTAGTTTCTGGAAACTTCATATAAATGCAGAATCAGGATTAGCATTTCTCCCTGTTGAATGTCATTTTGCTAGTTTCTGCCCACTCTTACCAAGATGTTCCCAAATCTTCATAGCATCCTTTAGTATTTTTGCTATCTCTCCATCTTTGCATTTTCTAATCTCATTATCCAAAACATTTGTATCTTGAACAGTGCAGGGCCTAGGACAAAGTCTTGCGACATAGCCATCATCACCGCCTTCTAGTTTGATGTGAAGCTCCTGATATATCAACTTGTTCTGTGTTCTCCACTAGGGCCTGATGTATGACTTCATCAAACACTTTACTATCCATTACTCTAGTCAAATAAATTGGCCACACTGGAGAGTGAGATCAGATTAGTTTGACATGATGTGTCCTTTATAAATTCATGTTGACTCCTACCAAGCAATACATTATTTTCTAAATACTCACAATCCAACTGTATGGGCACCCTCTGTATTTGTCAGGGTTGATTTACATTATCAAGGTATGCTTGTTACCTAGCTTTTTTTAAAAAAAATCATTTTGATGGTACAGTACTTACAGGATGTTTCCTATATCATATACTTTGAAACAATAAGGAGTCCTAATACTGATGGAACTGGGAGTAATAGAATATATTATTAAAGTTTGACAAAGAACAAACAGGCAGTGCATGGATGTAATCAAAACAAGAATAGTGTACAAGGCTATAAAGGTATGGAGAGGTGCAGTGAATAGTATGAGTACAAACAAGATGTAACTATATTTTAGATTCTTTGCTTACCTTATGTTAATTACTTTCTATTACTTTTCTTACTCCTTTTGTGGACTTTGCATAGCATTGTTAATTCCAAAAAGGTAGTAACACCTGCCTGCCTTCTCCCTCCCTCCCTCCCTCCCTCCCCCCCCCTCTCTCTCTTTCTTGTAACAAAAGGGGGTGAGAAACACATAAGGAACATACCTTGGTACATGCAAACCCTATGATGAAAAATATAATAATATTTACTTTAAATTGGTCAATAAAATCTTCGCTTGGAATGCGAAATGCCCTTCCACATTTTTCAAATTCACCCAATCTTCCCCTAGCTACCACAATGCCAATTTTGGGGCAGTGGGTGGGTGGGAGGGGAGATGCTTTGCCTGTTCACAATGATATCTTGGACACAGACATTGACTAAAACAGATGGGCTCCATGGGAGGCTTTGTTGAAACTGGGAAGGAGACAAGCTTTGTAATCATGTCTCTCTATATCCCATTACATCATTCAACCAATCTGATTTGGTTGGTTAGGAAATCTGGAACCATAAAAAGAGATGGGATTGGGAGAGTGGTGGGCTGCAACTGATTTAACAACTGGTTCTGTGAGCACGTGGGGGCCTAACGCGCTTGCGTGCAGCATTCAAAATACAGCAATTTGAAGCTCAGCTGCTTACCTTCTAAGGTAGCACCGGTAAGTAGAACAGCGGAGGTGCGGAAATCAGCTGTGACGCGCGAATGAGCTGAGCCAGAAAGAAGGAAATATAGGACAGGATAGGGCAGGGGTGGGTGGGTGAGGCCAGCACATGGAACTACCGGTTCGCTAGGACTGCTCCGAACCGGCAGCAGCTCACCCCTGGATTGGGAGTTGCAAAATAAGGTGAGAAACTTTGTGCTGGCCCTAGCATCAATAAGCTTTGGATAAGGAGAGTACTTTGAATTGAACCTCATGATTTGTAAATATACTGTCAAAGGAAGGATTTCCAAAATAAATTAACAAAGCATAATATTATATTACATTTAGTGGCTGAGCTGCAAAATTCTGGTTACTCTATAGCAGTAAAATTAGAGTTTAGTGTATCTCTTAGCTATTTTTAGTGGTTGCCCATATTTTATTCAGTCCAAAGCTGGTTTCTCTGGATGGATGTACTGTATTAAGCCATGGTTTATTTTGTTCATAGCTTGTCATTATTAAAGTACACCGTTGCATTTATGCATCATCCTATTAAAAATCAGTCAAACTGGATTACGGTTTAGTGTCATATGTAAATTCAACCAATAACTATACATTTCATAATTTTAATAGATCACTCTCCTTTCTAAATCTTCCTTTATCCTTGGCAAGGAAAAAAAAAATGTTTTGTCTTTCATTCTTGGAGAACTGCCCCCATTAAAATATCAACAAGAATGAGTTAATATTGTGAATGTTCTCCAACTAAGAAGAGAAGCAAGCAAAGTTCTGTGAGAAAATAAGGACCTAGGCCAGTCATTACTGCTGGAATGTGAAATGATGAAGACATCTCCTTTACTGCTAGGGGTGGAAAGCACATTCAATGAGTGGGAAGTACAAGCTGGTATGCACGACAGGCAGTAGTTCTTGAAGCGACAAACTGTGGGCGTCACCTCAACCTTCAGAGTAACTTGTCTAAACCTTTTTCATCCCCTTGAGATTGGTGTAGCCAGCTCAAGGGGGGGGGGGGGGAATGAGACATGGAAGGAAGAGCAGATGTGTTTAATTGCAACCCTATGTATCAGAGTTGGCATTTCACGAGTGGCTCTCTATTAGTGCCCCTCTCTTCTGGGTATGTTTACTTTTGGAGGAACAAATGTTGAAAGAATCACCCCTATCGCTAGAGAAATTCAGAACCCACATTCTCAATATGGAATTTGCTGAAAATCCACTGGACTGAGGGAGTAGTAGGACACACAAGGAACATTTGAAAACAAATCTTCTCCATCTTTCACCATGTTATTCTCAGCAGCAGCGGGGTTTTGTTTCTTTGAGATGGCTTGATCTTTGCAAAAAGCCATGCAAAACGCCAGGCTGACCCTGACTCTGGATTTCAAGGAGAGCTTCGCCAAATTTATTTTTATCTTTGGTCTTTCATTCCAGTGCTGATTATGCAAACACAAGGAACAAGGAGCAAGGGGCAGTTTCTAATTTTAAAACCCAAAGTGAAATCTATATTTAGAATATTTTTTTCCAGTTGCTATATTTGTTTGCATTTTTTTTAAAAAAAGAAGTCCCATTTATAGAAATGGAATTCAAATAAGAATTAACAATTCTTTTTCTCCTTTTACCATGCATCATCATCATCATCATCATCATCATCATCATCATCATCATCATTATTGGTTAATCTTTAGTGAGATTCACAGCCTTTGAGGCTGGTTAATAGCTCAGCAGCTCGAGTCCTAATCAAGGACCTAGGAACTGTTACGGTATCGTCGGAGGATGTAAGCTGTTCCGAGTAAGGTGGTTTTTTGTAAAGTCAAAATGTTCAAGTCCAGTAAATTTAGAATTTCTAAATAGCGGGGTAGCCCTTTGGGTATTGCTCCAAGGGCTCCAATTAC
Source organism: Pantherophis guttatus (assembly GCF_059756535.1). NCBI lineage: Eukaryota > Metazoa > Chordata > Lepidosauria > Squamata > Colubridae > Pantherophis > Pantherophis guttatus. The sequence continues at coordinate 139,324,545 of NC_142063.1, forward strand.
AATCGGGACAACACACAATTTCTTTTTCCACAGTTGCTCAACTTCAATTTGCAAGTCCCGGTACTTTGTGATTTTTTCTTGCTGCTTATCTTCAATTCGTGCATCACCAGGTATTGCAATGTCAAGGAACCATACTTTTTTCTTTTCAACTATTGTTATGTCAGGTGTGTTGTGAACCAAGTGCCTGTCAGTCTGAATCCTAAAGTCCCACAAGATGATGATGATGATGATTGTTTGTTGTGGTAATTATTATTACTATTATTACTATTATTTATTTATTTATTCCATTTATAAGACTGCCCAACTCAAACAAGTGACTCTGGGTAGTGAACAATCATAAAATCAAGTAAAACCAAACAATAAGGACAATATAAAAGAAAATTAAATATATACGCCAGGTGAGAAAATTATTTATATTTTATTTATTTATATTTCATATTTCTTAACTGCCCATCTCCCTTGGATTATAATCTGTAGATGTTAACATAACCAATAAATGGGGCCCTTAACACACTCAGGACCCCAGACCTAGGTACACTAGTCTTTAAAGTCTTATGAGAGATCAACAGAGTTGGGGCCATCCTCATTTTTGATGAGAGACTGTTCCACGGTGCAAGTGCTCTGGCAGAAAAACATACTTCCAGGTCCCCAACAGTTGATTTTCCTTTGTTGGAAGGACCTGGAATATGCCCATCTTGCCAGGTAGTTTGGATGAACAACTGGAAGAAAATGGTGCCTCTGCTAACCCCATAAATGGCTTTATTTAAACCAACACCTTGAATTCTACCTGGAAACCAATGTAATTCTCAGAGCAGTGATATTACATGAACTGAGTACCAAATGCCATTTACCCAGCTGCATCCAATTGCTCTTCAATGACATCCCCATGTAGACTGTGTTGCAGTAATCCAAATGGGAGGTCACAAAGGCACGAGTAACAGCAAACAGAGCTTCCTGGTCCAGGAATGGGCACAACCGGCATACAACTCAAAGGTATGCAAAGACCCTCTTATCCAAGACTTCCAGCAGGAGTTGTGAGTCCAAGAGGATCCCCACATTGCAAATGTGGTCCATCTATGGCAACGTCATCCCATCCAGGACCAAAAGTGAAGAAACCTTGACACTGAAAAGCCCAAGTAATAAAGACATTCATTCTTGCTGGGGTTGAGCTGAAGGCCATTGCACCTCATTCAGACCCTAGGTTCAAGGCATTGAAACAGGACATCCACAGCACCATTCAGGTAGTCTGGGGTAGAGATCTAAAGCTGGGTGTCATCGGCTTATAATACCTCTCCCTAAATCATTGGATCATATCACCCAGCAGCCGCATTCAATATTTAATTAAATATTAGATGGAAAATAGAATTGTGCCTTGTGACACTCCACAAAGTAGGGGCCACAGGTTAGATCCCTCCTTCCCTCCCTGTTATTATTTTATTTTTTATCAGTCATGCTGGATTCTTTCAGGTGCCCTTTAGAATAGAATGGCAAAGTTTCCTTACCTGAAGGAAGTCCACCCAAATACAAGGTAGATCTCAACTTTTGAATCTCAACCATTTGTTCAGTGGCCATTCAAAGTTACAACAGTACCTGAAAAAAAAGGACTTGCAACAGGTCTATGCACTTATGACTGTTACAGCATCCGCACATGGGATCATGTTCCAGACATTTGGCAACTGGCTTGTATTTATGATGGTTGCATTGTCCTGGGTTCATATGATCATGATTTGCAGGGAACTTTCAAACCCATCAATCAAGCCTCAGAGAAATATGTCGTGATATTTGAATACAGTCAATATAGCCGCTTCCTAAATAGAGCAGAATGATCAATCAAGAATTTGATTTCCGATATGTATAAACACAAATGAATAGCAGGGGATTTTTAATCTCTTTACAAAGAAACAAGCAACAACAATAAAAAAAAATAGCTATGTGACCTAATCAGGCTGGTAGAAAATCCCCTTTATGGCTTAGGAATCATCCCACAGTATGAATGATACAACATTCATATTGTGAATGGAAGCTTCCTTAAAAAGAGGGGAATAGATTTGGATAATTCAGCCTGCAATATTTGAAATTGACAGACTAGTATGTATGACATCAGCCCAATGTTTATAATAGCATGTTGCATTGCTGACTTAAAATGGAAAGAATCCTATCCAGGTCTAGAATACTATGATGAGAACATAAACTTGCAGGTAGAGTGTCCCATGTTCATAGGAAGCTTCCAACAATGGAAGAAGAAAAGATGGATTATCCTTGCATCTTTCCCTCCTCCAACTCTGTTCTGTAGAGCTACAGGACACTCTGGGGGTGGGAGTGCTGGAAAGGGAAGGGATATGTTGCCAACATGAATGCTTTCCTTCTGCTGCCAATGTGATTCATTGCTGGATTTTAATCCCATGTGTGACCAGAAAGAAAGCTTCTGTTTATAAAACCCCAATTAGATCCAGGATCCAACCAACTTACCATCATATTAAAGGTAAAGGTTCCCCTCACACATATATGCTAGTCATTCCCGACTCTGGGGGTCGGTGCTCATCTCCGTTTCAAAGCCGAAGAGCCAGCGCTGTCCGAAGACGTCTCTGTGATCATGTGGCCGGTATGACTAAATGCCAAAGGCGCACGGAATGCTGTTACCTTCCCACCAAAGGTGGTCCCTATTTTTCTACTTGCATTTTTTATGTGGTTTCGAACTGCTAGGTTGGCAGAAGCTGGACAAGTAACGGGACCTCACCCTGCTATGGGACACTAGGGATTCAAACTGCTGAACTGCCGACCTTTTGATCGACAAGCTCAGTGTCTTAGCCACTGAGCCACCACATCCCTTTGTGACCTGCCAAAGACATATTTGCCTATTTGTGTAGCAATATCAATAGCACTTAGACTTATATACAGCTTCACGGTGCTTTACAGCCCTCTCTAAGTGGTTTATAGAGTCAGAATATTGCCCCCAACAATTTGGTTCCTCATTTTACCCACCTCAGAAGGATGGAAGGTTGAGTCAACCTTGAGCCTGGTGAGATTTGAACTGCCAAATTGCAGGCAGCTGGCAGGCAGCTGAAGTAGCTTGCATTACTGTACTCTAACCACTGTGCCACTGTGGCTCATTTACATGTTAATATTATATATTTTCTTATTCATTCATTCATTCATTCCTTTATCAAATGTAGAAACCACCCATCTCCCTTACAGAAAGCTAAGATCCTGTGGGACTTCCAGATCCAGACTGGCAGGCAGGTATTGGCTAATCAACCAGACATTGCAGTAATGGGCAAGTAACAAGAAAGCAGTAGTGGTGATAGATGTACAGTAAGTATGTTAAATGACAGCAACATCAGGAAGAAGGAGTATGAGTAGGAGAAGAAGGAGTAAAATAAAGGCCAAAGTGGTCCCAGTGGTGATCCCACTTGAGGCTGTGGCTCCTAAATTGGGAGAGTGCCTCTAACAGATCCCAAGAACAACATCAGAGCTCTCTATCCAGAAGAATCCAGTGCTAGGAACAGCTAAGATCCTGGGCAGAACCCAGGGCTGTTTTAATGCATGGGCAGGATGGGCACTTGCCCATGGGCCCCACGAGCATAGGAGTCCCATACTAATCCCCATACTTAACCCTTCAATGCACCTTGTATTTATTTATTTATTAATTTATTAATTTATTAATTAATTAATTTATTTATTTATTTATTTATTTATTTATTTATTTATTTATTAAATTTTTATATCGCCCCCTCTCCCGAAGGACTCGGGGCGGTGAACAGCCAGAATTAAAAACACACAATACAAATATTAAAATACATTAAAACGAAATTAAATTATCTTTGGCTTCTCCAATTTAAAACCCCTTACCCATAAAATTCCCCAATTAAAAAAAAAAATTAACCCAGCCCGGCTTGCTGAAATAAAAAAGTCTTCAGGGCCCGGCGGAAGGTCCGGAGGTCCGGGATTAGTCGTATCCCTGGGGGTAGCTCATTCCAGAGAGCGGGTGCCCCCACAGAGAAGGCTCTTCCCCGGGGGGTCGCCAGCCGACATTGCCTGACAGACGGCACCCCGAGGAGGCCCTCTCTGTGGGAGCGTGTTGGCCGGTGGGAGGTTATCGGAGGCAGAAGGTGGTCTCGTAAGTAACCGGGTCCTAAGCCATGGAGCGCTTTGAAGATGAGAACCAACACCTTGAAGGGTACTCGGAAGACCACTGGAAGCCAATGCAGCTCGTGCAGGAGAGGTGTCACGTGTATCATATAAATACAGCAACTGTATGGCTTACTGAGTATTATTATGTTTTTCAAGCCTTGTGTATTGTTCAAATGTTGATCATGTTGATTAGTTGCTGCTGTACAGCATATTTTTAATGTTTCAACACCGATTTTGTTAGAAGTGCCAATAAAATAAATAAATGTTTAATTTTATCAACCATTTACATTTTTATTCCTGTGAGTATTGTCGTAGGGGCCCCAGTACACTGCTTTGCCCAGGGCCCCATAATATTGTTAAGATGCCCTGGCAGAACCCTCAAACTCCCAGTTCTCTGGTAGATGACATGAGATTGAGGTAGACAAGGACTACATATAAGGCTGAGAAGGGAACTTTGATGAAATGATATATGATATACATGATGTATAATAATAATGTAATGTAGGCAGTGGTGAAATGTAAAATTTGTTACTACCGTTTCTGTGGGCGTGGCTTGGTGGTGGTGAGTAATGTGACTGGGTGGGCGTGGCCATTTTTTTTTTTTTACTTTTAAAAGCATTTTTTCTACAACTTTAAGAGGTTGCAGAAAAAAGTGCTTTTAGAAGCCTCTGATGATCAGGCAACTCAACTGGGATCGCCAGAGACTTTTAAAGGCATTTTTTTTTTCTACAACCTCTTCGGCTGAAGAGGTTGCAGAAAAAAATGCTTTTAAAAGTCTCTGACGATCCCAGCTGAGTCGCGCGATCATCAGAGGCTTTTTTTTAACTTTTAAAAGCATTTTTTCGGCTGAAGAGGTTGTAGAAAAAATGCTTTTAAAAGTAAAAAAAAAAGCCCCTGATGATCGCGCGGCTCAGCTGGGCATGGGGGGGCCCAGGGATTTTTGCTACCAATTCTCTGAACCATCTGCCGCCATCGCTACCGGATCGGGCAATCCAGTCCGAACCGGGAGCATTTCAGCCCTGCCTGAATGTAGGGTAGAGTAGAGTAGGTTAAGTGTAATATAATGTAGTATGGTATGATATAGTATTATATATAATACTATACTATACTATACTATACTATACTATACTATACTATACTATACTATACGTTTCCCCCTATCCAGTCATGTCTGACTCTAGGGGACAGTGTTCATCTCCTTTTCTTAGCGGACCTTATGAGGGAGCTAGCATTGTCGAAAGATTTTTCCGCAGTCATGTGGTCAGCATAACACCACGTTGTAGCACAGAGTGTGTGGCAAAACATAGAATGCTGTTACTGTCCCATCGAAGCAGTACCTATTTATCTACTTGCATTTTGCATGCTTTCAAACTGCTAGGTGGTCAGGAGCTGTGGCAAGAATGGGAGCTCATTGTGCTCAGGTCTTGAACCCAGGCTGTCAGCTTTCCAAATGACAAGCCCAGCTTCTTAACCGCTGAGCCATTGTGTCCCTATAATGTAATATCATGTCATATATCATATCATATCATATCATATTATATCATATCATATCAAATCTCATAACATAGGGTTACAGGAAAAACCTCAGAACTTATCGTTGATGTCACACTGAATATCAGTGTGAAAATAGGTAACATTCATGCATAGATTAATGTAATGCTTGCCAGATTATTATAATTGTCTTCTAGAAAATTCCTAATGATATGTGGGACGTAATGTTGACTTGAAGTTCTAGCATCCTTGAAACCCAGGCAGACTGAATGGCTCCCACACTTCAAAAACAGGAGTTCATTTGTCTTACAGCCCTGATTGCAATCTTAGCAGATCTGAGAACCCACCAAAGGGAAAGAGTTAAGCTTTTTCTCTTCCTCTCCTCTTCTAGTTGGCAGAAAGTTTGTAGTTTAAAATTACACACTGACTCTGGTGTAGAGACACAAGAAATTATAGAGCAGACACTGTCCAGGACAACGTATAATTTAAAATTGTACTAAAGAATGTATACCGCATGGCAAAATAAGTGAAGTGCTTCTTCAAATATAAGTGTTTTGGATAGAAAAGCTGTAATTATCCACTCCTAGGGAAATGTTTGCATTCATTCTAAATCAATATTTACTATTCATCTCTTGTGTTCAACAAAACAAGGTTTTAACTTTTTTTTAATTTTAATGAGGTACTAAGACTACAATAATTCTACAATGTAATTGTCTCGATACAAAATATTGCTAAATTGTGTTGCTATTCTGGGAAAGAGCCATTTATACAAAGGAGAACGGGAAAGTGTGCGTGGGGGGGAGGGAGGGAGACATCCCTATTTGTGAAATGTTACTACAGTAACATACAATTCAAACTCAGCCAAGCAGGAAGATTACCAAATTCAAGAGCTGTTAAGCTGTCTCTCTGTTAAGACCCTTAACTGGAAGCAGTCGGGTGAGTCTTCTTCTCACCCGAGTCAAAAATATGGACCTCTTTCTTCATAATGATGCCTTTGCAGCTGAAGTTTGACATCAAATGAAGGAACAGGTTTTCCCCCTTCTTCTGATTTAGTTCTATTTTTTTTCCTTTTAAGGGCAACCTTCTTCTTTTTTTCCACATAAGTCTCAGGGGGGAAAAAAGGCCGCAAACAATTAATGCGAATAAAGGGAGCATCTGCTCTTAGCCAGCATGGTGGAAATCTAAAGCCATTCTAACAAGACTTAAGAAGCTGCTAAAATTTGATCACCAGATATATGTTTCTTTTAACAGCTAGTGCTTTCATTGTGTAAAGAAGTTGGCTACCTCCCAGTAATTGCTCATGCTTTACTTCCAAACATCCAGAATCAACAAAGTCAACAGAATGGACCAGAGCTTCGTTTTCAAGTCAGTGATCTCCAGCTTTATTTAATGTTCCAGATTCTCAAAGAATGCAAAGAAAAAAGTGTTACATCTCCAAATGTCCTCCATACCAGTTCCTTAATCTTCCATTTTTTCTCTTTCTCCCTCCCCCCCTCCCCTTTTCTCTCTCTTTAAAGTCTTCTCTTCCTCTAGAACAGGGGCTCCCAATCTTGGCAACTTTAAGACATGTGGACTTCAATTCCCAGAATTCCCCAGCCAGCCATGGAGGCTGGGGAATTCTGAAAGTTGAAGTTCATATGTCTTAAAGTTACCAAGATTGAGAATCCCTGCTCTAGATAACTGTATTTCCCATGGATTAAAACACATACTAATCCACTGTGTTATTGTATGTCAGAAGATGGAGGATGGGGCAGGGGCAGGGAGGGGGGAGACATCCTACTTTCTGCATTCTACTACTTTTGTTCCTACCTTGCCTTTAAAGGGTAGAGGAGAAGGAGGTTATTTTGTGGAGATGGTGGGAAGAACAGGAGGCCAAGAATTTTCCCCTGGCTTAGATTTTAATCTGAGTTGGAGAAGAATGTTGAGGTTTTAAGAGCTTGCCTCTTTGTTGAGGTAGGCTTTTAAGAATCCCTGAAATTTGATTTCTGAGCCTGGCTTGGAACATTATCACCAGGCTTCCCAGACCATACTTGAACAGGTCAGAGAAGAAGGAAAAAAAAAAAGAAATCTAATCCCAGCAAAAAATAGGTTGGTGTCTAAAAATGGGCCTACCTCATTTTGGTTTGTTTAAAAAGCTTGTTTCCATGCCATTTGCATGCCAAGCTCCAGCATGATCGAAATGAAAATGATTGAGATACAAAGCCTTTAAAAAAATAAAAAAGTTTCATAGTGGAACTGGTAATTGGCCTGTAACTACCGCTGGCTCAGAAACATAACACTGTAACTCCAGAAAACCAGGCATTTAAGATCCCATCTTTTATTTTAACCTGACATTGGCAAGCAACCACTATGCCACAAAGCCAAGTAATGTTTACAGTTGAATATTTTTTCCTGCAATATGAAAAGAAGAAAAGAGTTACAAGAGAAAACCACCACAGTTCACAAGCTCCCTGCTGCAGATATTTTCACTTTCTTTTCTGTTTTGTTTTTTTACCTGTGTTCATTGGAATCTATGAAAACAGATCCAGAAACCATAAGAAGAAAGAAAGACATTTTTAGAATAGTTAACAAGAAGGTAATGTGGAACAGTTGGCTCCAACTATTTCTGTACACACCATACTAAAAAGCAGAGACATCACCCTGCCAACAAAAGTGTGTATAGTCAAGGCTATGGTTTTCCCAGTTGCAACGTATGGCTGTGAAAGTTGGACCATAAGAAAGGCTGAGCGCCAAAGAATTGAGGCCTTTGAACTATGGTGCTGGAGAAGACTCCTGCGAGTCCCTTGGACTACAAGGCAATCAAACTGGTCAGTCCTAGAGGAGATCAACCCTGACTGCTCTTTAGAAGGCCAGATCCTGAAGATGAAACTCAAGTACTTTGGCCACCTAATGAGAAGGAAGGACTCACTAGAGAAGAGCCTAATGCTGGGAACGATTGAAGGCAAAAGAAGAAGGGGATGGCAGAGAACGAGGTGGCTGGATGGAGTCACTGAAGCAGTAGGGGTGAGCTTAAATGGATTCCTGGGGATGGTAGAGGACAGGAGGCCTGGAGGAATGTTGTCCATAGGGTCGCGATGGGTCGGACACGACTTTGTTACTAACAACAACAACAACAACATTTCTATACAGAGGAGTCAGTTACCTATAACCCTCCATGCCTTGAAGACAGGTAAAAAGAGATACTGTATGAATAACATTTATATAGACTATTTTATTGAGACAGAGTTAAACACTATGAGACAAGAAAGTCAAATATTATTGAGATAAGAAAGTTAAACAATATGTCCACCTTCCAAATCTAGCTCTGCCAATTGGAGCCATCCTGATGGGGCTGTCCAATTCTGGAGGTGGGCAGTATATTAAAGGAATCACACCTCCATCCCACTTACAAACTGGTAACATATAATGTATATTGTTCAATGTAACTTTTAAACCATACTCATACTACCTTTATGAATTTCAGATAGAAGCAAAAATGTTTTCTTATAATGTTGACTGATGTGAGAAAACACACTCCTCTGCCATCTATTAAGTATTATTTGCTATTATCTGGGGCTTGAATATTGTCAAAATAACTCAGCAATGATTTATTAAAGTAAATAGTTAAGCATAAGCCTGCCAGCTCAAACAAACAAAGGATGAACTAGACTCGGGAGACATTAACATTTCTCAAGAAATCACTGGTGTAGCAAACTCAACACTGAAGGAATATATGGAATAGGTTCTCCCATGGCTTTCCTCTGGCCTGTGCATGTTATCCCCAAATTTTCTCCAGAATTTCCCTAAATCTTCTGGGGCTGATTTCAGGCATGAGAAGTGAAGTGGGGGGGAGTTAGAATTTATTCTTCTGGAATATTGTGGATGGAATAAGAACAACATAATTGGATGCTAATGTTGATAACGAAAATGAAAAGTATCATTTCCACCTGCATGTGATGGGTAAAAATTTCTCAAATATATTTGTTTGTTTATTAAATTTATGTGCCACTCATCTCATCAGAGATTACTTTGGTCAGCTTACAAACATAAAAACTACTACATATTAAAATAATAAAACAATAAACAATAGTAAACACTGTTAAAAGATGGGGAGGAGGGGAACATGAAACACATGGGGAGAGATGAGGTCATTCCTAATCCAATAGCCACTTCCATAATGGTGCACACCTGTTGGGGCATAAGGTCAATTGGCAGAACCAGAGCTTCATTCCATTACAGAAGGTCCAAAGGCTGGGTACAGATCTCACCTCAGACGTACAATGTTCCAAAAGACTGAAGCCATGGCAGAAAAGGCTCTTCTTCTGGACTCTATCAACTGAAAATCATTGGCTGACTGGACCTGCAGCATACTGCCCCTTCCAGCATGGATGGAGTGGGCCAGTGCCATTGGGGTGAGATGGTTATTTAGATAGCCTGGACCCATGCCTATGAAGGGCTTTAAAGACAATAATCAAGACCTTGAATTACACCCAGAACTAAATCAGTAGAAAAAGCTGAAGCATGTTGTCCTCCATCCAGACCCCCCCCCCAGACTTCAGGGATTGCGAGCAGTGGTGGGATTCAAATAATTTAACAACTAGTTCTCTGCCCTAATGACTGGCTGGGTGGGTGTGGCCAGGGTGAGCATGGCCAGGGGGTGTGACAGGCAGCACTCAGCTTCCTGCACCCCTGGGAGCAAAAACGGGCTACAGGGGGAGACGTTCCCCCCGCACCATGTTTTGGGCCTAGTAGGTCTCCCTGCAGCATCCTGAAAGCAAAACCGGGCCACAGGGGGACCGCGCCGCCCACCCACATGCCCTGTTTAGTAGGATTCCTTGCAGCCTCCTGGGAGCAAAAACAGGCTGCAGGGGGGCATGCCGCACCCCCCTCTGCACCCCATTTTGGGCCTAGTAGGCTTCACTGCACTTACCTGGGAGCCAAAATAGGGCACATGGGGACTCCTGGAAGGGGCAGGAAGGGGCAGGGAGGGGAGGGGCCAGCCAGCAATTTAACAACCGGTTTGCCTGAACTCACCCGAACCGGCTGAATCCCACCACTGATTGCGAGAGGACAGCGACAGTATCACTGGGGTCACCAGGTATGGAAATTTAGAGTTGAGTATCATCCACATACTGATAATACTTCAACCATGGTGAGAAGAAGCTTCTGGTAACACTCCCAACTGAGCCCATGAGCCCAGCCTGAGGAACAGGGCCTTATATATGGAAACCTGGGGAGCAAGTTCCCTGAAGGCCAAGAGTCATTCTCAGATGACCACTGTCACCCCACCTCCCCTGCTTGGAGTCTTGGCTGGTGCCAAAATCTAGACCCGTCCAGACACATTTACAAGAGAAGAACTCCCCCCACTCTTGTTCCAAAGTCAACCAGGTCTAGATGATGCATGCCTCTCTACTTCTTAAATATTCATTTAAGTCGGGGTGTCAAACTCTCAATGACACATTGTCATCATGTGACGTATCACAACTTTTTCCCCCTTCACTAAACTGGGGGTGAGCATGGCCAGCATGTGACACATCTGGCCCACGGACCGTGAGTTTAACACCCTTGATTTAATTGTTGTCTATGCTGGGCCCTAATAATATATTCATTTTAAAAAAAATTCTGACTTGTTTCTTGATATAATGGGCATGTACTTTGCTTGGCACAAAGATTAAGAATTCTATAAGCAAAATTAAGAAAAACTCATGTGCTGCTATTTTCAAAATAATAATTGTTTATTAAACTAAGGAAGCCCCTGTTCTTTCTCTCTCTCTCTTTCTCTTTCCCCCACCCATTTCTTCAGTTTTGGCTCAAACTCTTGTCAAAAGATGTAGTAAGAACTGGCAAGCTTAGTGTTCCTAATGGATGGAAATCTCAGCCAGGTTGCTCAGTCCTTGCTATTTCTATTCCCCAATGATTTTGAAATTAACAACAACAAAAAAAATGCCAAGCAGTTTGGCACTTATATTATTACTATTACTTTATTAAAGATATATATATGAACTGAGTTTTATCATATGTGAATTAGTTTGCAGAATGTTCATACTAATGGACATCATCAATTAGGAAAGACAAAGTGAAACCAAGAAAAGTTTAGGACTTCCTTCTCAAAGAAATAGCAATTAATTATTTATTTCCATCAATTCAAAGGATGTTACAAATAGCACTTTTATCTCCAATAATTCATCTGAATGAAATTTAAGTCTAATTTATACATTGTTCCAAAGTTTTTTTCCCCCCAACTTTTTTACTGCAACTTGAGGAATCATAAAAAAATCATCCAAGACAGATTTTATGTCGCTAGTCTAAACTATACACCTCCAAAATAATCTTGGGTGATTATTTTCAACTTAAAGTATGTATCTCTAAGTTGCTGTTTAGATGATATCTGAAACCTCTTAGATTTTGACAAATGTATACATAACAGGACAATACATTCTGGTTTTGTTTGGTTTATAAAAAAGGAAATACTTCCCTAGATAATGATGATGATGATGAAGAAGAAGAAGATGACGATGACGATGACGATGACGATAACAATAACAATAACAATAACAATAACAATAACAATAACAACAACAACAACAACAACAACAACAACAATAACAATAACAACAACAATAATGTTGGAATGTGCTAGAATTTCTAGCATGTATACACTATTGAAACAATGACGTCTACGCTGGCTTGGGCATGTTGTGAGAATGGCTGATGGTCGGATTCCGAAAGATCTCCTGTATGGAGAATTAGTGCAGGGAAAGCACCTCAGAGGGAGACCACAGCTGTGATATAAGGATATCTGCAAGAGGGACCTAAAGGCCCTGGGAATGGACATTAACAACTGGAAAACCTTGACCTCCGATCGTTCAGCTTGGAGGCTAAAGACGCAGCATGGCCTTCTCGAATTTGAAGAGACACTTGTTCGGCAGGCTGAGGCAAAGAGGCAGTCCCGGAACCAGAGAAATCTGGGGGCTGGGCAGGGGGCAGAATGTATCTGCCCTCAGTGTGGAAGGGATTGCCACTCTCGAATTGGCCTTTTTAGTCACACTAGATGCTGATTTAGGACCTCTTTCCAGAGCACAATACCATAATCTTTTGAGACTGAAGGATACCAATGCAAATAATAATGTAACACCACCAAACATCCAGATCTGTCCTTGGTAAGGACTCAATAGGTAGACAAAAATATTGTTCAAACAGATTCTTTACATATCTTCAATATGTAAATATTGAAAAAAAAAATACCTGTTTTGTCATAGTTATTTGTATTTGCAATATGTTACATTTATGGCTATGAGAGAATCTATTAAATTATACACTTGTAGATTTGTATGAAAAAACAAAACAAAATAAAGTTAGACCGGTGTGGTTTAAATCTTATGGCTAAATGAAAATACTTCACCGGACTTCTGCTTTGGAGCAGATGGGAGAATAAAATGATCTGTTTTGCAAGCCATGGATATTTTATGTTTCGTGTTTACGTAACGTTGATGATTTTCACAGAAATGTATGCAAAGTGCAAAGGAGGTTGCACATGCAGGGAAAGCGTAAGATTTTAGGCACTCTATTAAGAGACAGGCCACTTTGATTTATTTTGTATATGCTTACATCACACTGGAAAACAGGATGCTTCTGCTACCTCAGATGAAAGGTCCAATTAGATTAGTTCGGTTTCCAAATACTAACTACCAGGTGACTTTTGGAAGCTTACATAGCTAGACCACAAAGGGAACAGCCTCCCTTCCTATTTATCTCTGGCAGCATCTGATTTTTTGAGGCACATTGCAGGGGTGTGTACAAACCACAAGATTTGGGTCAGATTCCAATTCTGCAACATAGGCTTCATTTCAAAGCAAAATTGGGTAACCTAAACCCTTGACTAGCATAAATGGATGCAGCCTTTTTGCATTTTTAACAGAATGAGAAATAATTAGAGGCACATTAGACCTTCTAGGAGAGATAAATCCTGCCTAATATTAGAGATGGCTTGATGGCTTTCAGAATTGGCTTCTTTATATTTTCCTCAATCATCGGTGCAAAATATCTTTGTTTTAGAGAGAGAATTAAGTAACATTTGCACACACAGTAGTTTTCCCCCCCCCCACCAGGATGAAGCCTATCATGTTTCAGGTAAATACAGCTAGGAAAAAGCGGGAGGAGGTACTATTTAAAAAATAACAAATCTTTTATGTAAGTCATAGTTTCTATAGAAAAAGACCAGATCAGGGGTGAAATCCAGCAGGTTCTGAAAAGTTCTGGAGAACTGGTAGCAGAAATTTTGAGCAGTTCAGAGAACCGGTAGCAGAAATTTTGAGTAGTTTGGAGAACCAGCAAATACCACCTCTGGCTGGCCCCAGAGTGGGGTTGGAATGCAGATTTTGCAATATCTTTCTCCCACGAGTGGGGAGGGAATGGGGATTTTGCAGTATCCTTCCCCTGGAGTGGGATGGGAATGGAGATTTTGTAGTATCCTCCCCCTGCCACACCCACCAAGCCACACCATGCCCACAGAACCGGTAGTAAAAAAAAAAAATTGGATTTCACCACAGGACTAGATTATAGAATTGCTCTGAGTTTAATCTATATACCAATTCTTTTGTTTTGACATAGACCTCTATAGTTATCCTCCTATTGCTATTGCTGAAATTCAACTTTTTTCTCCTCCTTATATGGGACTGACTGAATTAGCTTAAGAAGAATGAAGCAACTGAACCAAATTGCAGATCTGAAGTGTCATGAAACATCAGCTGATTGTTGATTTTACAATTATAGTTTTAACTCCAAAAAGCTTGTAGATGCTTCATTATTTAAGTACTATACGCTATGATTTGGGTGGATGAGTGCTTTGACTCAAATTGTGTTTAAAACTTCCTTCCTTCCTTCCTTCCTTCCTTCCTTCCTTCCTTCCTTCCTTCCTTCCTTCCTTCCTCCCTCCCTCCCTCCCTCCCTCCCTCCCTCCCTCGACAAAAAAAATGTCTGGCTCTCTGCACCTGTGATGGAAATAATACTATTTGTATGGATTTCTTGATCCTAGCACCACCATCAAATCCAAGAATTGCACTGCAATGCTCCAAACTTCAAAACAATGATTAAGCAGACTTTGGAGGCTCACAAAAGAAATTTGGTTGCAACGCAAAACACGAGGCCTCACACTTTGCAAACCACCCAAGGGGAGATTGCAAAATTGAAGTTGACTGTTTTATTCTACTTGCCATGCAATGCAGACTTGGGGCGTTGCAATTTTCCAAAATAGAAGAATGGGCACCTGCTTTATTCAAATGAAGAGAAGATGGCCCAGCCCTTGCTTGCAGGCATAACTTTCTTATAAATTCCTTCCCTGGTAAGACTGTGAAAGACTACCATCTGAATCTCTGAGGGGCTGATGTTAGTTTCACAATCTTGAAGTAAAATTGTTTGACCAGTTATATAGCTGCTTCCTGTCCTCCTAGCCTAGGACATTGAGCCTTTCCTTTCAGGAATCTAAAGACTTTTTAAATTTTTGAAGCAAAAGGTGAAATCAGGATAAATATCCATCACTTAGGGAAGAAAAAATATTTGCATAGATTAGTAGAGAAAAAAAAGCAAAATGGATATATAGTAAACATTAATATTATTGTAACTGGATGAGAGTATAATAACCCCAGTAGCAGAGACAGTAGATAAACATTTTTCGAACAATAAACCAAGGCGATTAAATCGAAGCAGGGGCTCTCTTTTTAGAAGAGACTTTGGAGTTTAGCTGAACATTTGTCCAAGACTGATTGGCTTTCTACTGGTTGTAAAGATAGAATTAATTTCGAATTGGAAAGGAATGATGTGAACAGGCTGGCATTCTGTGGGATCCTCATGGTTTTTCACATATAAATGTACAGAGCCTGATTAGCGTTAAAGGCTCAAAGTGACAAAGTCAAGTATTAATGTTAAAGTCTGTGGGTTGTAAATCAATAGTTTAAATAAATGATTTGAACTGTTCATTATGGAAACTTCATTCTGAGAATAATTATATGTCTAAAAGTCAAAGTGAGATTTAAGTCCTCTGTTGATCTACAAAGATTTGGCAGACATCATACATACTTAATCAGTCACAATATACCTCTAGGCTTTAGAATGTAACTTCCTTCTACTAGGAAATTCACTAAATGATGTGTGTTTGTTCATATTTGTTCATTCTATTGGCCATGTGTAGGCTCTGTTTGTAAAACTTCCTGCTGAGGGTTAATGCTTGGCAGTGCACTGGAAAGTCATCCTTTCACAAGTCCATTAAGAACTCGCAGTGCAGCATAGACATTTCATACTCTTTTCTCAGAGGCAAATTGGTCCGCAATGAGCTGGTTTAGAAATCAGACAGAAATGACTTGTGTGAAAGACTTATATCTAGTGAAATGAAGTGGGATCCTAATCACACAAAAGGAGAAGGAGCATCCAATACCTTATAGCAGAGGTGTCAATCTCGTGTCGTCACGGTGTCATCAAGTGATGTATCGCCACTTTTTCCCTGGGCGTGGGCATGGCCAACATGTGATGCATTCGGCCCATGGGCCGCGAGTTTGACAGCCCTGCCTTATAGGAAAAGAAAGACCATCTCCCAACACCAAATTAAACCAAACTAAACAAAAACCACATTAGCTTCCACATTAGCTGACGAAGTAAGGGTTACAGGCTAAAGTTGTAAACAGTAAATGCATTTAGACATTGTAATTAAACTAAGTTATTGTTGTTTTATGGAAAGTATCAGGCTGCCTTATAAAAAACAACCGTGGTATTAGAAATCTGAATCACCTTGCAGCTTTATTGGTTCATGAAATTTTGAGTAGTTTGGAGAACTGGTAAATACCATCTCTGACTGGCTCTGTCCCCATCTATTCTCTGCCTCCTGAGTCCCAACTGATCGGGAGGAAATAGGGATTTTGCAGTAACCTTCCCCTGGAGTGGGGTGGGAATGGAGATTTTACAGTATCCTTCCCCTGCCATGCCCACCAAGCCACGCCCACCAAGCCATGCCATGCCCACCAAGCCACACCCACAGAATTGGTAGTAAAAAAAATTGAATCCCACCATTGGTAAATAAGATGTTATTACAGGTTACTACAACTTAAAACTGTTCATTTAGTGTTTAGTGTTGAAGTTACAACAGCACTGGGAAAAAAGTGATTTATGACAGTTCTTCATACTTATGACTGTTGCAGCATCCCATGGTCATATGATCAAAATTCAGCTTCTTGGCAACTGGCATGTATTTATGACGGTTGCGGTGTCCTGGGGTCATTCAATCATCATTTGTACCCTTCTTAGCCAGATTCTGACAAGCTAAGTCAATAGAAAGAAGTCAGATTCACTTAATAACTATATGATTCATTTAACAACAGCAATGACTCACTTAACAATTGTGACAAAAAGATGGTAAAATGGAACAAAACTTCCTTAACAATTGCCTTGCTTAGCCAGAGAAGTATTCTGTACCAAATTAAAACAAATTTAGAGCCACAATTTATCAAGTATGATAGGCCACTCAAAATTGTCAAAAGCTTTTTCTGTATCAAGAAAAATCATGACCACTTTTTATTTTTAAATATAATTTATCAATAGCATTCAGAATAGGTCTCTTTGGTAGCTTTTGGAAACAAATCTAGTCAGGATGCATCATTTTGGTTTAATTTTTTTTTCTTCTATTGTCATGAAAAACTTATAATTTATGTTCAGAAAAGAAATAGGTCTGTATGAGTGTGGCTGAATTGAATCTTTTCCTTTTAAAGATTTCTTTTCATGACATATTCCTGAATTTTATCTATTACTTAACTTACAAGTTTTAATGATTTTTTTCTTTGATATCTTATACTATACAGCAGAAATACTATTAGATCCTGGAGGTTTTTCAATTTCAGTTTTTTAATTGCCTCTTCAGTCTCATCTTCATCTCATCAGTTATAGAACTTAATTAAGACTGATTAAGAACTTGTTGTTAATCTGTAAATTTTCTAAGCATATTCAAACAACTTTTTAAGTTATTCAAATAGACTTCAGTCTTTTCTGGATCAGTTGTCAGTTTACTATATAACATGGAATGCTATATATTTTTACATTTCTCCTTCTCCTTGCTTGGTTCCATCTCAAATAAAAGTGATAGGTTTTTTAATTCTGTTCTTTATGCAATTGATAAGCCAGCAATTTCTCTGACTTATTACTATTTAAAAATGTTACATAAAATATGCCACTTTTTAATTTTAATTGATCAATTTTAGAATGGATAATGTATTGCTTTTATCTTTTCTTCTAAAGGCAAGATTGTGTTAACTTTAAGTCTTGATTCTAATTGCTTCAAATCATTCACTAATATATTCTTCTGTTTTTGCATGGCTTTCTACTTAAAGCCAGAAAGATAAACAAACCTCTCATAAATATTTTACTAACATCCATATTGTAGATAAGAAAACATCAGGAGTTAAATTGATTTGGAAGAAGCTCAACATGGGGATGCAGTCTTGTGTAAGAAAAGGGGCCACTTAGGCACCATAAATGCAGAGAATTTGCAAGAGTATCTGTTTGTTAGCCATGGTTAATTCAAAATCTTAAAACCTTTGCAGCAACTTTTGCTTTTTGTCAAAAGAATGAACTTTCCCAATTAAAAAACAAACAAACAACCCACTGGTGGTTAAATCAATGCCCAAAGGAGAATTGGAACAAATATCTATGAATTTAGGGGTCATAAGTACACACTTGTCATTCTTCCATTTATCTTGCAATTGTACCAATAAGCTGATCTTATAAAATCTTCTGCGATTAATTGTTTTAATTTTTACAATTCATTGGGGAAGTAGCTTTTGAAATAAGTTTGCATCCCCCTGGACTGATGCAGCAAAGTTGATGAACAATATTCAAAAACAAAAATAGCCTACAAATTGCAATTGGATAATTGTCATGGAGTGCACAGTCTATAGAACTGCATTCAGCATATTGTGACCTAAATTATCAAGAGAGGAACCAGAACCAAAGATTTTGTAAGAATAGTGGTCAGACAATCCAATCGCACAATATATTTAAAGATCAACAGAGAAACAATCAGAAATAATACAAGACACTTGCAGAGAGTTACAGGGAATCAAAAGTCTTCACATACACAGTGACCGAAATAGAATCAAGTGAGATAAAGCTTATCAAGTTGAGACCTGGTCAAGACTCCAAGACTGAATTAGGATGTGTGTGTGTGTGTGTGTGTGTGTGTGTGTGTGTGTATAGGTCTTTGGTTATTCAGGTTTTCTACCGCGTAAAATTGGAAGTGTCTTGGCGACGTTTCGACGAAGTCTCATTCGTCATCTTCAGGCTGGTGAATATATATATATATACACACACTGTTTCCCCTAAAATAAGACATCCCCTGATAATAAGCCCAATCGGGCTTTTGAGCGCATGCATTAAAATAAGCCTTCCCTGAAAATATTTAAATACATGAGCAGCCGGTTCCCACCATTTAATAATAAGACCTCCCCAAAAATAAGGCCAAGTGCTTATTTTGGGGTTCAAAAATGTATAAGTCAGGGTCTTCTTTTCGGGGAAACACGGTATGTATGTATATATATATATATGTGTGTGTATTTTATTTAACAAATTCTCAGGCTATTATAACAAGAAAAATTACTAACAAAGCAACTAGATCTGAATAATTCATTTGCATGCCTGTGAACATTAAACCTCATGTTATTTTTGCAGGTTTGCAGCTCCTATTTCAATTATCAATGCCTTTTCCAAATGCATATCTTTGGAATATGTTTAATTTGAACAAATTGAGTAAGATTAGCCTTTATTTCTGTTTTAATTTTTCCTCTCTGTCTCATTAAAAATGAGAATTTCGATGGTAACTTTTGGAGGAGCTCTGGGGATACATGCAGCCCTCATGTTTCAATTCCTCTACCACTGATTTCTATTTGTTTCCCTAATTTTAAAGAGACCAGAAATACCATATATGCAAATAACTTTCCCAATAAGGAATGGCAAGAAGCAATGAATTCAGAGTTACTTCTGGAAAAAAAAACTGTTAGGAATCAGACTGTATATACTGTAGGCTTCATGTTTTAATTATTCATTTAGGAAGCATTCAAAGAAACATTTAGGAATCACACAGAGACACAGTGCTTTCCTCTTTGGTTGAACAGCACATGCCTTTTTTTCCCAGAAAGACACCGATATTTGTGATGAATATAAAGTATAAACAATAAACACAACAAATAGCCTTAAAAGAGATAAATTATTCAGACTTCTGATTTTAAATAGACTTCTAGACAGTTGCTTTATTTGGCCTGCAAAATCCTGGTCAGCCACTGGATTTTTTTTTCTTGATTTCTTTGCTGCTGTGTAATTGTCATCTGGATTTCTATAGCTCAGGTAGAGCTGGTACAATGTCCTGTTGATAGATCAGTGGGAAATAGAAGTGCATTTGTGGTTTAGGTGCAGTCTTTCACTGTTTCCCAATATTCTAGGCAAATTTGGTGCAGGGTGGGATTCAAGTAGCTGCGGGAGTAAGGGAAAATAGGCAAATGATGTTTTCCTCTTTTTGGGGCAGGACTGTCCACTTCCAGGATAGCAATAGCAATAGCCCTTAAACTTATATACCGTTTCACATTGCTTTACAGCCCTCTCTGAGTGGTTTACAGAGTCAGCACATTGCCCCGAACAATCTGGGTCCTCATTTTACCCACCTCGGAAGGATGGAAAGCTGATTCAACCTTGAGCCAGTGAGAATTGAACTGCTGGCAGTGGGTAGAATTAGCCTGCAATACTGCATTCTAACCACTGCGTCAGCATGGCTCAGTATGGCTAAGCACCACGGGATGTACTATATGTTCAAGAGATTTTTATAACAGCAGACTCACTGTGGATTCTAACTACTCTTCCCCGCTATATGTAATATGTACTTGGAAGCCTTGTGATAATCTGCCTACCACTAATGTTTCTTATTTTGGAAAAATGAAAAGACAACTGTACAGTATATTTCTATGTATTGTTGATCAGTATTACGATGATCAAGATCCTTATATTGAAACGGCTGAAAGAAAGTGTAACAAAGAAGATGAGATAAATAAACATGTCTCTAGACTGGGCAAGGATGATAGGAAAACCACAATATTTTTTTAAATAAAGCTTGTTCAGTAGCATTGCAATAGCATTTAGGCTTATATACCACCCCATAGCATTTTATAGCACTCTCTGGGCATTTTATAATTTGGAAGTTTTATTTGCATATTGTTGTGGCCTGTTGGCTGCCGGCCCCTTCAGCAGCTGAATCAGAGGAGGAGATGTGGGAGTCAGGGTCAGCATCAGGGCAACCTGGGAGCTCCGAGGGGGAAGAAGGAATGGAGCTGGCAGAGAGAGAGAGACAGAGGCGAAGGCTGGGCCGTCCATCAGCCCTCAGATGGAGAGTCAACAGTCCCCAGTCTGAAGATGGTTGATGATGAAGAAGAGGAACAGCTCGGTCCAGTGCCTGACATGCGGCTCCACAGAAGGCAGAGAAGGAGAGAGCAGTGGAAATCCGTGGGCCGATCCTGGGGAAGGAAGAGCCACCACTGTTTATGAGGCCCCATCCTAGCTCTGGGGATTAAAAGCCGGGGGCGGAGATGAATAGGTGTGGCAGACAACTATTCATCTTCTGGCCAGATGAATTTATTAGCCTGCAAGATAAACTTTTTGCCAGGGCTGCCGGCATTCTTAATCAAGGAATCTTTTGAGTCCATGTCAGAGGGCTTGTCGTGTTTGGGAAGCTGGGTCAGAACACATATTGCCCTCCAAAATCTGGTTCCTCGTTTTACTGATCTCAGAAGGTTGGAAGGCTGAGTCAAACTTGAGCCCTGTCAGAATTGAACTCTAGGCTGTGGACAGAGTTTGCCTGCAATACTTGTTGCTATAGGATGTGGACACAAGCATTTTAGTAACTTCTATACTTTATCTACTTTATTTACTTCTATACTTTATCTACTTTTGTAGATAATATGAGAAAATAAAGTAGATAAAATGTTTCCTGCTTATGTAACCAATTAAAGCAGGGGTCTCAAACTCACGTCGTCATGTTGTCATCATATGATGTATCGTGACTTTTTCCCCATTTGCTAAACCGGGGATGCGAGTGGCCAGCACGTGACTATCTGGCCCTCGGGCCGTGAGTTTGACACCCCTGAATTAAAGCATAAAAACATGCTAAAGAAATAACTCAGGATCCTTCCAACTTTAGGGGAGGACCCACCTTTGTCCAGATCCAAATAAGCATATGACTCTGAAAGAATTGGACTTTGTGTCTTTGTTTATGCTGAGCCAGATCTAATCTACCTGAATAACAATATGTACAGAAATCATAAATGAACTGAGGCCTTCCTCACAAATATGTGGAGAAATACAAAGTCATTGGAACCTCCTACCTCTATCAGAGAAAGCTATTGGTTCTGGTGGGATTTGTGTGTGTGTGTGTGTGTGTGTGTGTGTGTGTGTGTGTGTGTGTGTATGTGTGTGTCAGGGCCGGATTTTCCTATAGGCTAACTAGGCTTCAGCCTAGGGCCTCAAGATCAAGAGGGGCCTACATTCAAATTGTTAGCAAAATTAAAATTACACTTTCACTATAGGTGAAAGGGCCTCATAAGTGGAATAGCCTAGGGCCTCTTTTCATCTAAATCCGGCCCTGGTGTGTGTGTGTGTTTGTGCAAAAAGAACTCAATGAAAGACATGAACATTTGTGCTTAAGTGAGTTGTGTCACTGTTTCTTCATTTATTAACCACATATTGATCAGCCTTATAACATGTTGCCATATCTTATTAGAAATGAAAACTTTCAGAAGGGCTATATATTTTAGTCATAGAAGAAATGATAAATTTTAATATCAATATTTGTATGATTGGCTTTAGTTTTATGTATTTGTTAAATACAAATAAAGCAACAATTTTAAAAGTGCCAGAAATTGCTTCTCCCTTTTGGCAGTTTTTCAGCACTCTTTGCAAAAAATGGCTCTTAGTTTATTTCCACTGCCCAGAGTGATAAAAATTTCTCGGCAAACTTGACTGTCTATGGGCATTATTACTTCCATCCACTGTGTATCCCTGCTGAGGAAAGCAAGGGAGGCAGGTGATATGATGCACATTAAATACACAATGTCATCATGACTTCTTAAAGATGCCTAGGTGTGTGTATACTAGATGTTATACTGAATTATCTTCATAATTCAGAAAGAGACATCAGACAGAAACAAGGTTAGCATGATAATGATGATGATTATGCAGTTCCATAGAAACATTACTTCTTGGTGCTCTCTGACTTTGGGTTTTTCTTTTCTTTTCTTGCAGACATTTTATTACCCAACTGGGTAACATCATCAGTGCTAGGAGGAAACAGAGTTTATTCTCCATTTATATACAAATGGCTTGCCTTGCTAGTGTTAGTGTTGTTTACAGTTTGATTGTTTGTGTTGATAGTCCCTTGTCTGGGATATTGTTTACTGCTTGATTGTTGGTCTAACTTTAATCTTGGTATTAATCTCATCTTATCTCTGCTTATCTGGGTGTTGATTTGCAAATATACCTCCTGAACAGCAATCAACACCCAAATAATCTATGTTTTTTGCTCATTGGAAACTGCTTGTGGACTTTTTGATTAAAACTGATAAACCTAACCTGGGTTCTGGCAATAGCAGCATTACTTTCAAACTGCTTCCAGTTATGCTACATTTGTTATAGTAGCTTGTCCATTAACATGAAACATTGACATGAATCTGTACTTTGTTGATTCCCTTCTTTCTTGTATTTGAATATTAGTTTGTGCACACTTTCACAAATGCAGTTTCACGTGCATGCATATGCATGCCCCCACTTCCACAGCCCAGTTCTGAATGGACTGCAGCCTGGCACGGGGCCGAGGACCAGAGGTTGGGGACCCCTGCTCTATCCTAACAAACCTTAAACTCCAGAAGATGCTAGTGCAGGAAAGAGTCTTCTGGGAAAAGAAAGAAGCAACAAGGTTTTAACAGTGGCTAAGAGGCTGAGCTTGTTGATCGAAAGGTCGGCAGTTCAGCTGTTCGAATCCCTAGTGCTGCATAACTGGGTGAACTCCAGTTACTTGTCCCAGGTTCTGCCAACCTAGCAGTTCAAAAGCACGTAAAAAATGCAAGTAGAAAAATAGGGACCACCTTTGGTGGGAAGGTCACAGCGTTCCGTGCACCTTTGGCGTTGAGTCATGCCAGCCACATGACCATGGAGACGTCTTTGGACAGTGCTGGCTCTTCGGCTCTTTGAAATGGAGATGAGCACTGCCCCCTAGAGTCGGGAATGACTAGCACATATGTGCAAGGGGAACCTTTACCTTTTTAATCTCACTTTAGTTCTCATTATTCCTTCCATACAAACAGGCCAAGGTCTTCTGGACTCTTATTTTATTTTGGGCAACCCCAACCGTCCAATCCATTTCTAGCCAGCCTCTTCTTGATCTCTAGCCTTCTACCCCTGAGAGCGTAAGCATTCAGTTGATATTCCTGTTGTGGTTTCAGAAACCTTTCTGGTGTTGTGTTACAATACACCTTCAGATCAGTAATAAATCTTTAAAACAAGAATGTTAGATCTTGGATGCAAGATCTGGCTATGGAAGGAATTTTCAACAGTGCCTTCTTTTGTTGCTGCTTTTTCTTTGTATCTTTGGTTGTGCTGCACCAGCATTACTGTCAATATCATCTACCAGTTAACACAGTAGGGAAGACAATCTGGGTATAATTTAAGGAACCTAGTCTAAAACCTAGAAGATCAAGAAGAGAATTGCAATCACTGAGGGATGAGAAATAGTTCAATTATAACTATATTCTATCTGAAATGCTATCCTTTTTCATTTGGAATACATACAAGGGAGAAATAGCATTTTTTTCCCAAGTTCGAGGTCTGTTTTAAGTTTACAACAGAATAATTTAGAACGAATAAAGTGAATAATAAGCCTGCTGGATAGCATTTCCATAATTGTGCTTCTGACAAATACGTCAATATTTAATATCCAGTATATTTTCCCCTTTCTTTATCTTTTTTTAGATTTTCAAATTTCATTTTTTTAAAACTCATATTTATTATTTATATAAATAACTCAAGGTGGCAAACATACCTAATATTCCTTCCTCTTCCTATTTTCCCCCACAATAACAACCCTGTGGGCTGAGACAGAGTGACTGGGCCAAAGTCATCCATGTGACTTTTATGCCTAAAGCAGGACTAGAACTCACAGTGAAGGTATCATCTTGCTCATAGATGGAAGTTTTGTACTCAACCTTCTTAATCAAGAGATTGGTCACCGTTCCAAATGACCACTGAAAAACAATTCAATAGTTGGGTAATGAAATGTCTGCAAGAAAATAACCAAGTTCAGGGAACACTGAGGACCCCACCGATTAAGCTGTGTCCAGGGCTAAGAAGAGAATGAAAACTGGGTATTAACAATGCATGCCTAGTTAGAAAGTTTGATGGAAGCTTCAGTGTTCTGCTTACAGGTCTAATCTAATTACGAATTATTCAGTGATTTAGGAAGTAAAACAAGTCATTTCTTTTCAACAGATCATACAGGTTGATTCTGGCTGTGTGCTTTGAAATAAACTTTTGCAGAAAATATAGAACTTTTTTTTTTTAAAAAAAACATAAAATAGCTTTGAGTTCACTAGACCACAGTACATTCTACACAGATATCTTGAATATTATTCCACCACATACTTTCTTCCAAACTTGGAAACATAGCAATTTGGAATCTCCACTAGTTGTTATTTTAAAAAAAAAACCCTGCATATTTGACATCTCTGGTAGATATACTTCTAATCTTAGCAAAATTACAATCCAGTCATGTATTGGAGTTATTGTTATGGGGAAACTTGCAAAAATATTAAAATTGAACTTTTGAAAGAGAGAGTATTTTTCTGTAACTTGTTCATCATTTTTAAGCTGTAGATATAAATTATGAGATTCACCTGAAAGAGTTCACAAAATCACCCCATATTTGTCACAAATATCTGAGACCACATTAGACTTAGAAGGGAAAGCTAGAATGTTTCCTGCAGTTTTTGATGAAGATCTAATTTCTCCAAACATTTCATCATGTTGAAACCAGAAAAAGAGCTGGAAGCTATTCATAAAACAATTGATTCATCTGTGGCTTGAATGCAGAAAGCTAATGCTGATGGATAACTTTCTTGGATGACCCCAAAAAGAGAAAAGCTGAGTTGTTGCCAACTTGCTGCTTCTTTTCATTATGCTTTAATCATAGCCACTTTGTGAATAATTTTGGTAGCAAAGTTTCATTGTGTTTTATAGAGTACAATGGATTAGCATTAGCACCAATCTGAAGTTCCCAGAAATATCGATAGAAATTGACAAGACTCCAGGAAGTTCCCAGAGACTGAGAAGATTTAGATAATTCTTTGTTCATTATAACACACTTTCTGGGACCTGAGCCTGACAATATTGTTCCAAAAACAAAAAGAAACTTAAGGGAAAACAACAATCAAAAGTACTGGGTTATTTCCATGAAGTCTCTTCCGAAGTTTCACTTTGACTGAAAGAATCAATAAAAATATGACCGGCGTGAAGTAAGTAAGTAAGGCTTTCTTGGTTTATTGATATAGATCATTAATCTATATTTTTCTCTGGTCTGGCCTATCTGATTATTCTCTGGTCTGTTCTACCAGAGAAACCATATTATCCTGCTAAGACTAGCATGTGCTACTTGGGATGACAGAGGGGGCCTACAGCAGATCCTGTTTGTCAAAAAACTCCACATTTTGGCAGAAGAAGAGCCTTCCCTGCCCCAAAATGTTGAGACTTTGGAATAAGTGCAAAGAGGAGCAAGTAAGATGATTAAAGGCCTGGAGACAAAAATATATAAAAAATAATTGCAGGAATTTGATATGGCCAGTGTAGAGACAAGAAAGATTAGGAGTGACATAACAATAGTATTCTACTATTTGAGAGGTTGCCACAAAGAGGAGGGGGTCAACTTATTTTCCAAAGCACCAAGAAGGCAAAGCAAGAAAAAATGGATGGAAACTAATCAAGAAGAAAGCAACCTGGAATTAAGGAGAAACATCCTAACAGTGAAGATAATTAACCAATGGAACAGTGGAATTCAGAAATTGTAAATGCTTCATCACTGGAGACTTTTAAGAAAAGACTGGACAGCAACCTGTCTGAAATGGTATGGGGTCTCCTGCTTGAGTAGGGGGTTGGACTAAAAGACCTCCATGGCAGAGGTGGGTTCTACTTACCTTTACTACCGTTTCGCAATGGGGCCGTATGCGCAGATCACTTCTGATGATGTCGGGGTCGGTGGGCGGAGCCTCCTGCCGGTTTTACTACCGGTTCTTGCGAACCAGTCTGAACCGGGGGCAACCCGCCACTGCTTCCCTCCCTTCCTTCATTTCTCCCTTTATCTCTGGAAATATTGGTATGGAAAACAAAGAAGAAAATCCCAACACAGAAAGCTCTCAATATTATTGGACCTCTGAGTCTTTCTTTTCTTTATCCCCCTTGAAGTCAATTTGTTCCACTAATCCTTTTGGTCAGATTAAGGTCTTTTGTATTTCTGACCCTCCTTTCTACCTTTGTGAAGTGTATATGTATCGGGTACTTTCCTTACTTTGAAATGTTCCCAGGAGATAGTCATGCACATAAAATATATGTACATATCAAATAGAAGGAATCCTGGCTGACAAATCTATTGATCTCTTGAGAATGGTTCGTTTCAACGTAGATAGAAAAAACATCAACCCAAATATCATTTTTGTCTCTCTCACAGCAAAGACCAATGGATGTGGGCATGGAGATGTAACTGTGCCCAATTACCAGATGCAGAAGGGCATTTCCATGGCCAATGTGCTGAGCCAATTGGAGCTGAGCAAGTTCCTGTCCTTGGCTGCATCATTCCTAGGCTCAGACTTGAGATGTTCTGGATTGTTTGCATAGGAAGTATTGATTCAGGAACAGAAGAAAAATGTCACTTCCAAAAAGGAAGAAAGGCAGCTTGAAGTGGTTCTCAGCAGCAGAATGGAGATGAGATGGAGGTGATGTCCCTAAAAAAAAAAAAAAAAAAAAAAGGTAGTAAAATGCTTTCATCCTGAGGCTAGAATGAAATGAGGATGACCTCAAATACAACACCTATTAGGTGAAAAGGGAGGAATACATCATGTGTAAAGAAATGAATGCCTCTGAAGACAGTGTAGACCTGATTTTACTGATTATAATGATAAGAACATTTTATTTGTTTGTTTGATGTTTGTAGACACAGCTTCTCACACCAAAGCATTGTGCTTTAATTGTTTGCCAATCAGTTTGTCCCTATCATCTTGTAGTATTTAATAGAATCTTTAAATAGCTTCAAGCAAACCGTTTTTTGTTCACTTTAACTCGGGACAATTCTGGATGTTCTTTGATACTTCTAAAACAAAGTCTAACATTTAAACATACACATAGCATAATATAAGATGATATATTATCCCACTGTTGTTACAAACTAATTAAGAGCCTTTTGAGGTAGCAGCCAGTAGTTGTAACTTACCATAATTTGTCTCCATCTAATTGGTTTCTTGCTAAGAAAGGGCATAAATAAATGTCTACCAAGCAGCTGGAAAAAATCTCTGAAGGACATTAATGTGAACTTCTTTAATTATTTGAACTATCTTCTTTATTTAATTTATATCCTGCCTTTATTATTTTTACAAATAGCTCAAGGCAGAAAACATATCCAACATGCCTTCCTTCTCCTATTTTCTCCACACAACAATTCTGTGTGGTGAGTGGGGCTGAGACAGATGACTGAGACTGGGTGATGACTGATCACCCAGCTGGCTTTCATGGCTAAAATGGGATTAGAAATCACAATCTCCTACTTTCTGTCTGATGCCTTAACCACTAGACTAGGGGCGTCAAACTCATGTTGTCACGGTGGTGTTAAGGGCGCATCGTGACTTTTTTTCCCCTTCGCTAAACCGGGCGTGGGTGTAGCCAGCGCGTGATGCATCCAGTCTGCGGATCACAAATTTGATAGTCTTGCACTAGACCAAACATCATCATCATCATCATCAATGACATTTGTTGTAGGAAACAGTGGGAAGAAATAAGAAATACAAATATTGATATCCATCTAGTTAAAAACAGGCAGTTTAATAATAAAAGTAGACTTTACACTAAAATAAATGAAGGATTACATGGGCATAGTAATATCCAAGGCATTATTAAAATTATGATTACATTGTTAATTACTGGATACAGATCAAACTCCCATTATTTTAGTTGGCTCTATGATATAGCTCCAACCAATAAAACTAATAATTTGTTTTTGTAATAATTAAGGAAAGTTCGCAGTACAGGGAGTTCCATGTGAAATATTAAATTGGTAACTAATACAAATAAACTATATAAATACTTTTATTTGTTGCAGCAGTAAAATATAGTCAATTAATACAAATCTTTTATATTAATGTAATTATTTTATCTCATAAGGATTTTTATGTGTGCTTTAGGTTTCAGAAAAAGAAGATACTGTGTTCTCTGCATTCTGTAAACATGAATAATTTTACAATAAAAGGAATTATTTGGAATTTGATAAAATTAGTACACTAGGTGAATTTATAGATATAAAAAAGAAGACAAAATGGCTGGAAGATTTCTAATGCTTTTGCATAGAAGATCTGTAAAATATTTAATTTTTTAAATGACCCTCTAATTCCTTAATTTGGGGTCAACTCAGCATGACTGAACATTTACTGGCCGGATGCCCTTCCTGATGCCTACACAGTTTGCAGCAGATATTTTTCTTTGTACCCTGATAGAGAAACATTGGCCGCTGCTTAGAATTGAACTCTCAACCTTCCAAGTGGGAGGTGAGCATGTTCAAGTCTAGGCTACCACATCACTCACTTGTAAACTATTTAATAAAACCTGTAAAATATCTGTAAATGTTTAATAAAACCTGTGCTACTTCACATATAGCCCAATCCTATCTATGCATAGTCAGCAGTAATCTACTGTATAAGTATTCCAATAAATGTTTACTTGTAGGAGATGATCAGGCTGAGCCTGAGGGAGGAGTCAAATGTGTTATAAATCACGAGTCTTTGCATACCCATAAGAAATCTAAGTCCAGCCCACCTTGAATGCCTCTCTTATCTCCTGCTCATTTCCTTGACTGCTAGTTGGTCAGATTCTTGTAGAGACCTTAAGCTTGCAATAATTTTTTATACCCATTTAAACTGCCTAAATCTCCTGATTTCCCCTGGCACTTGACATTACCTGAACTTCAGAAAGTATGACTGAAATGTAAGAGGACAAATACAAAAATTGTACTTTTTTTTTTCTCTCTTAAAATACTAATGCAAACATTAAGATTTTTGGAGAAGGTCCTGCCTGCAATAGGGTGAGCTGACAATGCTGGGAAGAATAGTTATCTAAGCCAGCCCTTTTCCATTGTGATGGATTCTTCTGCCTTTGGAAGAGCAACTTCAATTTAATTGATTGCTCAAAATGCACCCATTAACCCCGCTTTTTAGCTCTTTACGATAGGTTTGCTTCTGCATGAGTCAAACACTCAGGGATTATGAAGTCTTTTTTTTTTCTATTTTTACATTTGTTCTGTAAATCATCCTGCTATTTTTAAAAGTGGTATTCAAATTCAGAACCAAATAATAATACGATTAAACAATTTTAAAAGTTGAGAAAGGGAGACATTGAACAGTTCAGTGAACCTTTTAAAATCATTTCTGCAAAATGAAATTGCTATATGGTTCGCATAGTTTGTATGGCAAATGGACATTTAAAACAGGGGAAAAAAAATAAAAATGGTCTTTGGTGAGAGAATGAATCCCATTATTTTATGATAAGCGCATTACTCCTTTTGAAGATCCACATTATTTAACTCTGGGCAGAGCTAATGCCCATAGTGTCAATTTGAAGGGATATTTTTGTTATTGCCTGTTACCCCTCAACTAAGAGCAAGGCAAATATTCATAAACAAGCAAGAAAAAAAAAATGGCAGGAGATTATTTAGATGAGATTAAACAAAGGTTCTTCAAAGAAATGCATTTAGCCATTGGAACCAATATTACTTTTTCTCAGTCAGATTGCACTGATTCTTTACCAATATTTTTATTTTCAGCTGACAAAATAATGGATTGATTACTTCTTTTAATTAGATGCATGTTTCTTTATCAAGGGATGGAACCAATTTGCTATTGATCTATTTAGATATTGTATCCTCACTGAGCTAGAAAATGTATGGTAATATGGGTATGCCTTTACACACAAATGCATGCACAGGTAGGCAAGTATATTTATATCAGCAGTGTCTTGTTGATGCTGTTGTCATTGAAACTTTATTTAACTATGACAAGAGGAATTCAGAATTAAGAGATTGGCATATGATTTATCTTCAGTATTTCATTGTAGCTTGACTATATTGATCTCCTGGGGTTAACTGTTCCATTTACAAATCCTGATAAGCGTTGGATGTTAACACTGCCTGAGTGAAATCGGCAGGAAATATGTAAGGGCAACAGTCCTTCTCTTCATATTTGCTATTCCAGCTCATAAGATATGAAGGAGTGTCCCAGACATACCATTCTAATTACCAGTGACTCCTATCAGTGATTAATGTTTAAAGCTAGAGGTGAAAAAAAAATATTAAATTTGCTTGGAAATTCTGTTCTGGGTTTATGTCCTGAAGTTTGCATCCTAATTCTGAGGCCTAGAATGATGGTTGTGGCTATTACTACCAAAATAAGGAATTCACAGGACTTATTTATATGCACAGCCAAAACTGTATCTAGTATTTACTACGATACTTCTTTTTTTCAGTAGTAATGGGGAGCAGATAAAGAAATGTATGTTCTAATAGTACTGCAGATAGTCCTCAACTTACAACCAGAATTGAGCCAAAATTTCTGTTGCTAAGCGAGACAGTTGTTAAGTTAATTTTGACCCATTTTTACAACCTTTCTTGCTATAGCTGTTAAGTGAATCATTGCAGTTATTCAGTTGGTAACACAGTTGTTAAGTGAATCTGGTGTCCCCATTGACTTTGCTTGTCAGAAGGTTGCAAAAGGTGATCACATGACCATGAGACATAACAACGGTCATAAATATGAATCAGTTGCCAAGCATCTGAATGTTGATCATGTGACCTGGGGGTTGCTGCAACAGTCATAAGTGTGAAAAACAGTCGTAAGCAGTGGTGGGATTCAGCCGGTTCTGTCTAGTTCAGGCGAACCAGTAGTGGAAACTGTGGGAGGCTCCGCCCACCCGCCCGGATGTAATGCGTGAGCAAAGAGCATGCACGGAAGGCCATGCACATGCATGAAGGAGTCATATGCAAATGAAGAGAACTGGTAGGGAAAGTAAGTGAATCCCACCTCTGATCGTAAGTCACTTTTTTTCAGTGTTGATGTCACTTTGAACAGTCACTAAATGATCTGTTGTAAGTCAAGGACTACCTGTACTTTCATTCATTGTGCTAATTTTTACCCCCAAAAATGTGTTCTACTGGAATTCCCCCTCCTCCTTGTCTTTTACTAATTTTTTTTTACAATACTATTTTCTATGTTACTACTCTATGATTTTTATTATAGCTTCACATGCTGATTGGCAGACTACAGCATGAAAAGAATGCTCAAACGAAACAATAACAATCCTCCTTCTCAGGATCTGTTGTACCTTTTGCGGTGAGAGTAATGTTGCAATAAGCAAGAGAATGGCATGAGACACCTTGCACTGACATATTACCCAATGGTGGGGACAGCATGGCCTTAGAAACTCAATCCCTACATTTTATTTGTTTTTTAATTGTTTGATCATAATAATGCACCTACCATCTTTGTTTTTCAATGCAGGTGGAACTACACATTGAGAATCCAAGCAGGGACGTTTTCCTTGTGACTCAGACTGGCTTAAGAGAAACCATTTTCCATGTAGCCAAGGAAGAATTGGTGGCTACTGTGGAGGTACTGTCTAAATAGCTCAGTAAGTAATTCATAATCACAGGGGAAAATAGTAACACGTTTCAAGCCAGAACCAAGAGGAAACATAATGCCAAGAGAGCATTCTTTGGACTCAGAGCTTTAGGAGCTAGTAGAAGTTCACCTTCTTTGCAGATAAAGTTCATTAGAAGGTAATGATTTCAGAGAGACATCCTAATGGGCAATGGAGTAAATTGATAGACATTGATTTTGTCACAGAGGAAGGTGGATATCTCTTGAAATAAAGAAGATACTGAAATAAATAATAAATATCTGCAGATTGCGGTATAGCTCCTGTGTTAGGTTTTCCTCAATTTTTTTATTTTTATTTTTTTGTATTTATGAAGGTTTCCTATGTTAACATCTGAAGTAGTTGTGGTGAATCCACAACTATTCACCCATTTGTCACCTTTTTATTTTATGTGCAAACAATATGGTTCTAGATTTTTTTTTTTAAATTGCTTACACTTAAAAATGTGATATATTCCAAGCTGAACCTTGTGTGTGATTTCGCAATGAGAATCCAGTTACTACACATATCTTGTTCATCTGTTTGATCAAAGACTCAGTATCAAATCTATTTTTTGGCTCAAAACAGGTTTAATATACAGACTTCTCCTCAAAACATTGGTGTAGTCCTGTCCCTGTTCTGGATCCTCAAATCTCCCATCAATGTATTTAACACTGCTGTAATCCAGCCCTCACATCTTCTGCCAACTTCTTCCCTTTATTCCACCATCTTCAGCATTATAGACTTCTCAAAGGAGTTGGATACATGTAACGACTATAATAGGAACAAGTATAACTCACATTGTTAGATTATGCAAGGATTTCATTTAAGAAAAACTGTAGAGTTAACAGGACATGCAAAAATCTTCTCCCATAATCCATTGCCAATTAAGAAAATTTACTAATAGCCCTCTTCTAAATGGCCAACCTCTCTCACCTTGAAAACCTATAGCAAATTGCATCATCTGAGGGGATTTGTTTCACAGTGCTTACAGGACTGATAATATCTGATTTAATCTTGTCATTTGAAACCCCGGTTCAAATACTAACTTCTAGAGTGGCAGAAGATCAGCTGGCTCGTCTGAAATTATGGATGAGTTTGATCCCTCTTATCTTACATTTTAAAATGTTTCAAAATGAATATCTCATCAGAAAGAATTATTTTTATAATTTGAATGGTAATATCTATCAGATGTAAAAACTACCTTTAAGAACAAAGTGTTTACCAGAAACAGCTTCAGGAAATAAGAAAATCCTTTATATACATTTTGGGGGTCTATGTATGATTTCAGCACTGTGGAAAATAAATATCAGGAGAGTGGTTGGTTTTATACAAAAGTTTATTGAGAGGGAAAATCCACCCACAAGCTCCCATGCTGAGGATTATAACCCACTTCCACTGCCAAGCTCTCTGTTTAGGTAAAGCCTAAGGAAAAAAAAAACTGTTTTGCTTTTAAAGTTACAAAATAGGTCTTATTATTGGGGCAGTAAGGAACTGACAGATTTCTAAGCTCGAAAGACAGCTGTTCCGTCTCAGGTACTATTATTAATACGCCCCAAGGCAATGTTTGCTCTGAAATATCTCTAATTGAAATAATTTACCCTGATCCTCAGAGAGTTAGGGAGCCATTTTCATCATGTTCACACACAGCCAAATAATTATGAGATGCCATATGGAAAAGACATCATGTGGTCTACGTATTTCTGACTATATACTTTTGAAATGGTTCCCATCGATCGGTTACCAAGCTGAATTACAAAAAGTGGATGGTTAACAGTAGTTTGGGCTTAAAGTTGCCTCAGCCTTTGTAGGCTCACAGTTCATATGATATAGGAGAACAGCAATGATTGTGGCTTACCAATTTCTAAACAGTGGAACGAAAAAGGGGGGAAAGTAGCAATGTTTATTTAAATTAACTTGCATCTGTTCAAAAGGTAATACAGGTACAAGACACGATGTTTACATTTTGGAGTATACATTAATAATTTATCAGACAGAATCAAGACTGTACCTTGATTCTACAAGAGGCATAAAAATAGATAGGTATTGGATATTTTCAGATCTGGTAATTCATTCACATGCTTTCTTCAGGACCACATCTGAATATCAGGTGGTTTGACATATAGAGAGGGCAGAATGAACAATTTTGTACATTAGCTGTGCTCCTTTGCATCAAATGCTTTCCTGCATTAACATATAGGGATATGAGAGTTATTGGACATTACATGTAGATTTCTTTAAGTAATAAATCAATGGAAATATTCTCCATTATATTTGTTGTCCATTATATGTGCCTTGCTATAGAACATACATAAGTGGTGAAATCTAAAATTTGTTACTACTGGTTATGTGGGTGTGGCTTGGTGGTGGTGAGGTAATGTGACTGGGTGGGCGTGGCCAATTTTTTTTTATGTTTAAAACCATTTTTTACATGTAAAACCATGTAAAAAAATGCTTTCAAAAGGCTCTGACGATCCCAGCTGAGTTGCCTGATCGGCAGAGGGTTGTTTTTTGTTTTTTTTTTAATTTGATTTATATGCTGCCCTTCTCCCGAGACTCAGGGCAGCTTACAGTGCATTAAGCAATAGCCTTCATCCTTTTGTATATTTATACAAAGTCAGCTTATTGCTCCCACAACTGGGTCCTCAATTTACCTACCTTAGAAAGGATGGAAGGCTGAGTCAACCTTGAGCCTTGGCGAGATTCGAACCTACAGTAATTGCAGGCAGCTGGTCTTAATAACCAGCTTAATAACAGGGTGCCTTAGACCACTGTACTACCAAGGCTCTTTTAAAAACTCTCTGACGATCAGGCAACTCAGCTGGGATCGTCAGAGCTTGGCTTGTCAGAGGCATTTAAAAGAAAAAAGCCTCTGATGATCGCGCGGCTCAGCTGGGCATGGGGGGCGGGGGCAGGGATTTTTGCTACTGGTTCTCCGAACTGCCTGCCGCCATCGCTACCTACTCACCCGAGCTGGTCCGAACCTGGAGCATTTCACCCCTGCTATAGAACATATATAACTTCAAGGTCAACTTCAGTCCAACAATCAAGTAAGCGATATCCCAATCAAGAAACTGCTCAACCAACGAATCCCTAAGACTACCCCAACCCTCACAGACAGGGAAGACACTAGAATATAAACTAACAGCAAACTGCGCTCCTTACTAGCACTGATGAAGTTACCCAGTTAGGGTAATGAAATGTCTGCAAGAAAACAAGCTAGCTGAGAGAGCACCAAGGACCTCCCTCATTTCAACCCTGAGCTACAAATATTTTTCTTTATTGGTACATCGATTTCTAAAAGTTGCAAGGGCAAAGTCAATTCATAAATTAAAAAAGAATAATTTGTACTGATAAGGACCACATATAAAGAGATATCAAGCAGACCCAAGAACGTGCTGTTTTCTAAGAAAAAGGGTGGAAGCATGAAGTCAGCAGAAATACTTAGAAGATTTAGAAAACGGAAACAATGGTCCCCTGAGCAACCAGATTGCATTGATTCACTTAACAACTGTGTCAAGGGAAGTCATAAAATGGGGCAAAACTCACTTAATAAATGTCTCACTTAACAACAGTATCTTTTCTTCCCATAACTTATCTCTTACCTATAAGCAGATCTATAAAAGACCAGCTTTCAATATGCTGTTAGCAAAGAGTCTGCTAAATGACTCTCTGCTCTCTTGGAACTTGCCATGTCTTGCCTGGATAGTTCCAATTTATTAATAGTGATATAAAATGGCAAACATCTTTGGCCAAGAAAGGATTGCCTAATGAGACCATTAGGCCAGAATTTCAAGCCCTACATTGATGGCCCTCTCACCAGAATGAGCTGGAGGAGATTATCAAACATTAGCCAGGATGCTTGACCATCGTTTAAATCAGAGGTGGTATTCAGCTAGTTTGGACCAGTTTGCATGAACTGGGTCCACCCATCTGCCCACCTGCCCCGGCGCTATGCTATCCTAGTTAGGCACATTTTTTGAGGTCGGTAGCATGCGTGGAAGGTGTGCGTGCAAAGCGAGGTGCGCATGCAGGGCGAACCAGTGATAACAAAATGTGAAACCAACCTCTGGTTAATTAAACGGATACAGATAGTTCTCAACTTAAAACCAGGGGTGAAATCCAGTAGGTTCTAACAGGTTCTGGAGAACCGGTAGCGGAGATTTTGAGTAGTTCAGAGAACCAGCAAATACCACCTCTGGCTGGCCCCAGAGTGGGGTGGGGATGGAGATTTTGCAGTATCCTTCCCCTGCCACACCCACAAAGCCACACCAGTAGGGAACCAGTAGGGAAAAATTTTGGATTTCACCCCTGCTTAAAACCTTTCGTTTAATGACTGTTTGAAGTTACAACAGCACTGGAAAAAAGTAACTTATGCACATTTTTCACACTTATGACTATTGCAGCATTCCCATGGTCATGTGATCAAAATTCAGATGCTTGGCAACTGATCATATTAATGACAGTTGCAGTATCACGGGGTCATGTGATCACCTTTTGCAACCTTCTGACAAGCAATGTCATTGGGTAAGTCAGATTCACTTAACATCCATGTTACTAACCTAATAACTGCAGTGATTTGTTTAATAACTGTGGGAAGAAAGATCGTAAAATGGGACAAAAACTCATTTAACTACTGTCTTGCTTAGCAACAGAAATTTTGGGCTCAGTTGCGGCCATAAGTTAAGGACTGTAGATGACACTGTCTAAAATCTTCCATGCTTTTTCAGATCCTTTGGACATTTCCCACCAAGGGACAAGAGCAAAATGCATTGTTTAGTCTCACTTGAGAGTCAGGAAAAACTCAATCTGACTTAGAATTGTACAAACTGTAACTTTCTTTTGCATGTTATAAGGAATGGTGGAAAGTAAAAAAGTATGAATTCTTTTTTAATATTTTTAAATTACAGTATAAGTTTATATGCCTCCTTTTCTCCAAAGAGCATTTATATCCTCTTCCTCACCCTCCAAATAAGCTTTCGTGCCTGAGTAGTAGTTTGAATTCTGTATTTCAGTAGGATTGGGAAAGAGGCCTACCATTTCCCTCAGCCGTGACATTTTTATACCTCTTACTGTAATTATTACAGCACAGCTGATAAACTCACCCCTGTTATAACTATTATACCACACAGGTTTCTCAGTCACATATTTAAAAACGCCCTATAAATTCTGCTGGATTGACACATACTTAATTGACCCGATGATTAAATAGACTTTTAAACAAAAGTAACATTTTCAGAAAATTATGAATTGTTTTTCTTTTGTACAAAAACCCAGTGTACGTATTTACAATACCCTTGTGCTTTCTAATTCAGT
Source organism: Pantherophis guttatus (assembly GCF_059756535.1). Taxonomy (NCBI): domain Eukaryota; kingdom Metazoa; phylum Chordata; class Lepidosauria; order Squamata; family Colubridae; genus Pantherophis; species Pantherophis guttatus. Next base: position 139,362,462 of record NC_142063.1, read on the forward strand.
GAATGTAACACAGGAAAGGTAAATTATTGTCAAGTTCCATTCTTCTCCTTCTCCTTCCCCTCCTCCCTTCCCCTCTTCCTTCTTTTTTGTTTTTCCTCCCCCTTCTCCTCCCTTTTGCTCTTCCTTTCTAGTTTCTTGTTTGTTTCTTGCTTCTTGTTTCTTCTCCTCCCTCTTCCCTCTTCCCTCTTTCTTTTTTTCCTCCCTTCCCCTCCTCCCTATCGCTCTTCCTTGTTTCTTGTTTCTCCTCCTCCTTTCTCTCCTTTCCTTTCTCCTCTTTCTCCTCCTCATCTTTTTCCCACTTCTTCTTGGCAGTTAGGTTCTTTAGTGTGTATCTTGATTAAAGCACAGTGAGAAGGTCATTGCCCAAATTTTATCTTCTACACAGTTTCCCACAGCATGTATTCCTCACAGGGAACATTTTCTCAGCTCAGGTTATTTCCAGAAATGTTCTCAAATCGAAAGAACAGTCCTTGCAGTAAAATATCTCATTCCCACTTTTTATCCTTTATCTCACAGTCCTCTCTTGACAGCACTTATGTTTCTTCGATTGACTGGGCCAAGAATAACAGCATTAACGATGTTGTCTCTTTGTGAGTGCATTATGGTTTCTCTCTTTTCCTTCTTCTTCTGACCTTTCAAATATGAGAATCTTTTGTTTATAATATTTCTTCAAGAAGGCGGGGGAGCAATGAACCCTTTCTGTTTACATTACGACAGATAATTTCAACCCTAATACTCAACTGCAGGCATGTCAGTCCTGAACTGTGTGCATGTATAATAGTTGTGAGAATTTTTCTACGCATTTCCCATTAGTGCTGATGCTCATACTTGAGAATCCCGGGAAGACAGATGTGTACTTCAGTCTTCTCCATGTTTATTCAAAAGTAATTTCCACTAATTTCAATGAGTTGCTCTCATTAAGGGTGAATAGGAATCATGTTGTATTAAACATCTTGGAAGCAAATGCATAAACCTGCCTTCAAGAAGAGCAGAAGCTTCTTAAAAAAATCTACCTCATTCCTTATTTTTAAAACTTCACGTCAGTTATCAGAGTCGATATGTTAATGCTACAGAGGATTTTGGATTTTAGGAGTCTGTTTCTCTTAAGTGGGTGATCCCATTGAGAGATTACTTAGGCTTGATCCTGGCCTTATGAGAAATATTTAAGTCCCACTGTGGGAAGCTACCCCCCTCCTAGAAGAATGAAATGTTTGAAAAATATTTTAAAAAGGCAGGATAAAATATTTCTCCTAAAAGATATACAAATCTCAAGAGAGACAGAAACTCAGAGCCTCAGCTCCCTGCAATCCACCCCTCCCCCCGCATAAGCAGATACTGAGTTGGGGCAGCTTTAGAAATGCAGATTTGATAATCCATTACTGCATGCAGCAAGGTCTGGCTCTGAACAAAGGTAGGGTTAGCCTTCAGCCACAATAGGAATTGCCCAACAAGCCCCTTCATTACATCACCCAGCAAACTTCAACCAAACTTGACTCAGACAAACATGACCTCACATGGCACCATGGGAGTCTGACAACAGCCAATAAATACATTTTCTTGCACAGGAACAGGAAGCTAAAGTTCAAAGCCCAAGAGAAGGTATAAAAGCCACCCACTTTCAACTCCGTGTGGTCCGCTATCCAGAATCACACATGCTTGGTGGTTCTGCTTCATCATTAAACTATCTTTCTAATCAGCCGCCATGTTTCCAGTGTCTTTCTCCCGGCTTGGAACTGAACCAGATGGATATTCCTCCCAACACCAAACTTTTCCCATGTCACCAAACTAGATATTTTTTCCCCTGAAAATATATTTCTTTATTAGATTTCTATCCCACTTTTAATTCTCCACAACAACCTTATGTGGTAGATTGGGCTGAGAGGAAACGAGAGGCCTGACGTCACCCCATAAGCATCTATGACTGAGGCTGGGGCATGAGTTTTCCTGTTCTTAATCTAAGCATTTAGTTGCTACATCATATGATCCAACTCTCTACAGGATGTCTTCAGAAGAAAAACCTTTTAATTTTCACTTTTATGCCAGTCAGGGCTTGGGTTAAGGAAGTCAATATCTGTACTGCTTCTTTGCATAAAGGCTTTTCTGCTGAAAGCCTTTGCACCAAACATGTGAACCTTTGAAAGAAATAATCTGAGTGGTTTGGAATATGTGTGTCTGTGTACCTTTCATGTGAGTTGTAGAAATTATTGTGCCAATGTTCCCAGTCTTGCTCTGCTACCCTATTTGTTTCATTAACTGCTAACACTTGAATCATCTTAGTTTGATTAGTTTAGTATGAGCGATTGCAGTGAAATCTAGAGAGGCAGTCTTTTTCAGGATGGATTAGAGGATTTTTCTTTAAGCAAACAAAATTTGTATCCTTTTTTTTTTTTTTTTTGGTTTTCGAGCTTTAGGATTTTTATCTCAGGCCATTTGTTACTTAAACACTTCCTGTTCTTGATTAGCTCTCTTTTTCTACTCATTTCCCCTCTTTCCCAAAGGAAAGGATATAAAACCAGTATAAAAGTTTGATAAAAGCACAAATCCGGAATTGTCATATTTTAATGCCTGCCAATACCTTTCCACAGCATTTTTCTATCAAGTTTTAACATTAATTATTTTTTCTGTCAACATTTTTCAGGGCTCCTCTTACCTTAATTAACTAAAATAGAATCTTTCAGAAGCAGCACAGTTTTGTTTCAATTAGGGATGCTAATGAAGGCCAGAATTAATTGGAGTCTAACAAGATTCTGAAGTATGAGTAAAAGAGGTTCATTCCATTCTCCTCAAGGGGTGCTTGGAAGAGAAAGTTCTGAAAACTTTCTGCCTGGGTTCCCATGAAGCCGGCACCACTCTTCTCCAAACTTTCTATGCCACATTCTGCTTAGTAAGCCTGAAGATAAATGGCACCATCCAATCAAATGATATGTCTTAGCAGAAGCTGTTTCCAATCTATTTTGGATTACATCTAAATGTGTGATGATCCAAGTACTCCAGCAGACTTGAATTCTTTCTAATCATCTGTAAGGAAATTCAGTTACCCATAATTTTAATATTGTACAGGTAATATTGGGTATCAACATCAAAGAAGCAAGGGTAAAAAAAAAAAAAAGAAATTGTGAAAGCTAATAAGCAAGATGCAGTTCAGTGCTCCTCCTCCTCCTCCTCCCCCAATATTTTTTTGTTCTCTACAATCATATGGAAGTCTCTTAGTCTCTCTAGAGTACACAGAAAGTTTTTCCTTTATGTTGTCTCTTCTTTGTCAGGTACTAAATCATCAAAAGAAACTGGGGAAAATCTAGCTTAAACTGAGAATTGAACAAATGTTGTTCTGTTAGAAAGACCAGGAAGTCAAAAAGACAGTGGAGAGAGAACCCAATTGGTTGGGTTTCAATTATTCAGTTCAACATACTGTAATGTTTCTTATTTAATAGTACGCATCACATGGAAAATATTCTCTTCTTCCTTTCTCAAATGAAAAAAGAGATGTAGATTCCTACAGTACCAGAGGTGGTATTCAGCCGGTTTGCACCGGTTGCGGTGAACTGGTAGCAGAGATCTCTAAGACATCCTATTTAGACACATTTTTGAGGCCGGGCGCATGCGCGGGAAGGTGCGTGAGTGAGCAAAGTACATGCGTGGAAGGCTGGGCGCATGCGTGGAAGGCACACGTGCACACGTGAATGCAGCAAACTGGTGGTAAGTATATTGGAAATCCACCGCTGTACAGTACCATAGCACTAAGTGGGTAATTTTGGAGCCAACACCAAGAATTATTCTGTCAGACCAACCAGGATAACACTATGGACATTGCCTGGAGGAAAGATAAGACATAAATATAATACATCAACAAACAGCAATTGCTTTTCCATGGAAGCCACAATGAACTAAGAGGAGTTATTTCTGTAAGGATATGTGTAGACTAGCATTGTTTGTTTTCAGTAATCAGAAAATCTTTCTTAGGAAACTGAATTCAATGGATTCCATCTATTTAATTCTAATCGCTGATGTTTGAAACCAGAACTTGCAGTGAGAAATACATTTCTTACTTTGAATAGATGACTCATCTATCATTACAATCTAAACAAGTAAAACTTCTATGCTACTCCATGACTAGAGCAGGGGTTTCCACTGAATTCTTGTCCTATGCTTGAGATAAAATCTGTAATTGCTAAAAAAGAAATGTTGCAGTGCCAAACCTCCTTAGACTATTCTTGTCTTTTTCTTCTGATGAGGATTGGTTATCTATATCGATATGAAGAGACTCTGAACCAGTTATCAAAGCTTTGCCAAAACTAAACGGATCCTTTTTTTAGTAATACAACCATAATCAAGTGTATCCAGTCTTAAGAGGGTATGGTGCCAAACACTCTCTGATTTATTGTCAATTTGGGGTTCCTGGCAGAAAACGGGATTGGATAATCTAATTTTATTTGTCCTAATCTAATCAAGATATTGATATTATAATCCAACTATCTTTTTGAAATTCTTTGTGGCATTTATCTTCTGAAATCCAGTGGGGTGTTTCCCCCCCCCCTTTTCTCGTGAGCAGCATGTTCCATTTTGCTCCAAAAATATCATGTAACTGCTTGACATTACTATATAGAAATGGTTAATATTTTACTTTCTAGAAAATGCTGTTAGAGAAGAACAAAAAAAGATGTAACGCTTAAAGATCTTTCATGTGGGTGCCACTCTCACTAAGTCTATTAGGTCACATGCTTGCTTTTTTAAACATTTGGTAAAGAGATAAATGTCATGGGAATGGACTCAGTCCATCTGGAAGTAGCAGATTCCTCCCTGTTCAGTCATTCCTGCATTATAAACCAGCTCACTTCCACAAGCATTTTTATTTTCTTTCTGCATAAACAATTGAAACTAAATCAGTGGAGAATGGAAGAGAAGTTAGTTTCAAATTCCACTGCAAGGAACGAGAGATGCCAACTGCATTATTTGTTTTTTGTTTTGTTTTTTTGGTCAGGATACTTATACCATTTCCTATCAGGGATGGGCTTGCTATTTCTGCACACTTTCTTCGTTACTCATAAAGGAAAGGAAAGCAGTCACACTTGGAAATCCTTTTTTTCACTGTTTGCTTGTTTCTTCGTTTTTTTACCTGCAATCTCCCTTGTATTGCAAAGAATTATGGAAAGTGTACTGTTATTATTTTGATCTCTCACACAGTCAGCCAGATGTTCAGACCAGGATTTGGCATTTTTGTCTGCCTATCAAGTCCTTCCCAAGGTTCTCCAATTGTTTTGCAATTGCACCCAAGGCACCTAATACTATTGGTACTACTGTACCTTTGCTTTCTTTTGCCACAGTCGTTCTATTTCTATATGCAGGTCTTTGTATTTTATTATTTGTTCTTTTCTCCCATTCTGTCTCTTCTCTTCTGCTTTCTCTTTTATTCTGCCCTCTACCATCTGGACTTTTTTGTCTTTCCTATTGACGATTGTTAAGTTTGAAGTATTAATTTGAGGTGTTAATTCTAAAGTCCCAGAGCACTTCAGCTTCTTCATTTTCAATGACTGTTTTATGGTCCTACCAGTTCTTGCTTGCAGGCAAATGCATTTCTTGCAGATCGTCCAATGTACCATTGTTGCTACTTTGTCAGGCTGTTGCTTGTAGTCTATGCAATCTTCTTGCAGCAGCTAACCAGATGGTCCACTGTTTCTTCAGCTTCTTTGCAAAGGCAGCACTTACTGTCCATTGCTGTTTTTTCAATACTGGGTTTGAATGCATTTGTTCTTAAGACTTGGTCTTGTGCAGCCAGAATTAGCCCCTCTATTATTATTCCTGCCCTTTTTAGACACACTGAAGTCCCTGGAAAGTTGGTTGGATTGATAGAGTGGGTGGGCCCCAAATCCTTAGAAGTTTCTGTGGCTGAGGGTGACTTGGAACATGGGTTTCTCCTAATCTGATCTCTAACCACTCCAACCCACAGCTTTTAATTCCATGCATGATTCTAATAGCTTAATGTAAAACACTAATAGATCCAATTGGGCTTTTTCATGCCTATAATAATTAAAAGAATATAATAGGACACTCCTAAAAAAAAAAGTTTATATTATACAGTGGTTCCTCTAGCACTAGCCAAAAAGATCAAACTATTTTAGTCCTAAAATGTGCTTCAGTGGTTCAATTTCAGACTATACACCAAAGTAAGTAATAAGGGAGCTTAACTATGGTTCAGTAATCTATTAACATTTCAAAAGTGGTTGTACTTTTGAGATAGTGTGGACCAGGGGTGAAACGCTCCCGGTTCGGACCGGATCGCCCAATCTGGTAGCGATGGTGGTGGGTGGTTCAGAGAACCGGTAGCAAAAAATCCCTGCCCCCCCCCATGCCCAGCTGGGCTGCGCGATCATCAGAGCTGTTTTTTTTACTTTTAAAAGCATTTTTCTACAACCTCTTCGGCTGAAAAAATGCTTTTAAAAGTAAAAAAAAAAAAGCCTCTGATGATTGCGCAGCTCAGCTGGGATCATCAGAGGCTTTTAAACCTCTTCGGCCAAAGAGGTTGTAGGAAAAAAAATGCTTTTAAAAGTCTCTGACGATCCCAGCTGAGTTGCCTGATCGGCCAAAGAGGTTGTAGAAAAAAAAAATGCTTTTAAAAGCCTCTGACGATCCCAGCTGAGTTGCCTGATCAGCTGAAGAGGTTGTAGAAAAAATGCTTTTAAAAGTAAAAAAAAAAAAAAAAAAGTTCGCCATGCCCACCCAGTCACATTAACCCCACCACCAAGCCATGCCCACAGAACCGGTAGTGACAAATTTTACATTTCACCCCTGGTGTGGACCCATGGAACTAATTACTGAAAGGGTAAAAAAGCTGCACTGTTTTAACCAAGCCTTTTCTGCTAAAACCTGAAACATGATTAGGTTTCAATGAGCCTAAACTATATTGGTATGTTCTGTAGTTTGGCATTATGCTTAAACTAAGCTAGTATAGGCAGTCCTCGACTTACGACCACAACTAAGCCTAACATTTCTGTTGCTAAGCGAGACATTGGTTAAGTGAGTTTTGCCCCCTTTTACGACCTTTCTTGCCATAGTGTTTAAGTGAATCACTGCAGTTGTTCAGTTAGTAACATGGCTGTTAAGTAAACCTGGTTTCCCCATTGTCTTGGCTTGTTAGAGGATCGCCAAAGGGGATCACATATCCCTGAGACACTGCAACCATCATAAACATGAGTCAGATGCCAAGCATTTGAAGTTATGGATGGAAACTAATCAAGGAGAGAAGCAGCCTGGAACTGAGGAGAAACTTCCTAACAGTGAGGACAATTAACCCGTGGAACAGCTTGCCTTCAGAGGTTGTAGGTGCTTCATCACTGGCAGCTTTTAAGAAAAGACTGGATAGCCACTTGTCTAAAATGGTATAGGGTCTCCTCTTTGAGTAGGGGGGTTGGACTAGAAAACCTCCACAATTCTGCTCAATTCTGATTGATTGATTGAATGAATGACTGCTGCAACAGTTGTAAGTGTGAAAAACGGACATAAATCACTTTTTTCAATGCCGTTGTAAGTTTGAATGATTACTAAACAAACTGTCGCGGATCACCTGTATATGCTTTTACAATGTTTTGTTTGGATTAAAAAGTACTGAAATCCCCAACAACCAGGGGTGAAATCCATCAGGTTCTGACAGGTTCTGGAGAACCGGTAGCGAAAATTTTGAGTAGTTCAGAGAACCAGTAGCAAAAATTTTGATTAGTTTGGAGAACCGGCAAATACCACCTCTGGCTGGTCCCAGAGTGGGGTGGGAATGGAGATTTTGCAATATCCTTCCCCCAGGAGTGGGGAGAGAATAGGGATTTTGCAGTATCCTTCCCCTGGAGTGGGGTGGGAATGGATATTTTGTAGTATCCTTCCCCTGGAGTGGGGTGGGAATGCAGATTTTGCAGTATCCTTCCCCTGGAGTGGGGTGGGAATGGAGATTTTGCAGTATCCTTCCCCTGCCCACCCCCACCAAGCCACACCATGCCCACCATGCCATGCCCATAGAACCGGTAGTAAAAAAAATTGGATTTCACCGCTGCCAACAACTAATTTTGTAAAGCAGTTTAAGGCCATAATGTGCTCTGCAGATTTTTTTTTTAGATTTCTCCAGCCAATATCTCAAATCAGGAGTTCAAGATTGGCAAGCATCTGGAAGTTACCAGCTAGCCTATCCACGTTATCAAGAATGTACACTTTAATGACCCATTATGCAGTAGTTTTTCTTTCTTATTTTCAACTATTTACTTCCATTTCTTGATCTCTTAATTTTGCTGGGAAGTATGGAGTTAAATATTGGGTTATGATATTATGCAGATGGACATCCCTGCCGGCGCAGCATATCACTACCTCACTCTTTAAAAGTTTAATTTTTGTTTAGGGAGAAGAGGAGAGAAAAAAAAAGAAAAAGGAAACAGCATTTTTTACCTTTCTTCCCTAATGTGCTATAAGTAACATGAATAAGATACTGAGTTCCAAACACCTGTCCTTTTGCTTCCAGGAGACTTATGAAAAGAAAACTGCTTTCCCAATTATTCATTTGAAGAAAAAAAAGATTCTATGCTTTATATTTCTTGCAGTACTCAAATAACTCATCTATGGCAGGATTAGTTAAGCAACATTAATACAGTATGTTTACAAGGAATGGGATGTACCAGAGAAGGAAAAATACAGGTAGTCCTTGATTTACAACCATTCGTTTAATGACTGTTCGAAGATACAATGAAAGAAAGTGACTTATGACTGCTTTTCACACTTAGGACTGTTTTAGCATCCCCACGGTCATGTGATCAAAATTTGGCAACTGGCCTGTATTGATGACGATTGCAGTATCCCTGGATTATGTGATCCCCTTTTGTAAACTTCTGACAAGCAAAGTCAATGGGGGAAGCCAGATTCACTTAACAACCGTGTTACTCACTTAACAACTGCAGCCATTCACTTAACCACTGGGGCAAGAAAGATTGTAAAATGGGCAAAATTCACTTAATAACTGCCTCACTTAGCAACAGAAATGTGGGGCTCCATCGTGGTCATAAGTCAAGGACTACCTGCATTTGCAGTTCCTATGATTATAAATTTAACTTTATCATCCATCCTAGGGGATTCAGTCCTCCAATATTGTGTTGCTATATTTTGTATATATCTAAAAAACAAATTAGGGACGCGGTGGCTCGGTGGCTAAGACACTGAGCTTGTCAATCAAAAGGTCGCCAGTTCAGTGGTTCGAATCCCTAGTGCCACATAACGGAAAGAGCTCCTGTTACTTGTCCCAGCTTCTGCCAACCTAGCAGTTCGAAAGCATGTAAAAATGCAAGTAGAAAAATAGGGACCACTTTGGTGGGAAGGTAATAGCGTTCCGTGCACCTTCGGTGTTTAGTCATGCCGGCCACATGTCCATGGAGATGTCTTCAGACAGCGCTGGCTCTTCATTTTAGAAACGGAGATTAGCACCACCCCCTAGAGTCAGGAATGACTAGCACGCATGTGCTGGGGAGCCTTTACCTAAAAACAAATTTAGAAAACAGCATACATTTCTTTGGGAATAAGGAGGAAGGAGGATAGTTATATAGACCTACTGATGAAATGTAAGTGAGCCTTTCATGTTGGAAGATATATGCAAATCTTTTTTTCTGTTGCAGATTAGCAAGGTCACAGTCCCACTTGCTCAATGAAAGGTTCATGTGCTGTGTGCATCGACCTGGGATATTGTGCAGGTCCTCATATGAAGAATGATCCATAGGCAGAACAGAGATTCAAAAAGGTTTTGTGTGGCCACTCAATCACATAATATTTTCAGAGTTTCTTTATTTCTGGTCATAGATATTTAACTCTACCAGCAACACCCCCTTTGGAATCCAATAACAGATATTGCTAATCTCAAAATTTTCATCTATCACGAATGCAACCAACTACCCCTATTCTGTATACGGATCAAAGGTTAATAACCTTTGAAGGAGTGGGATTCCATCAGGCTACAAAACCATTAATTTAACTTGTATTGGGAGTCGCCAAAACAGAGGCCCTTAAAGAGTAACAATCTGTTTCTAGAATATGAAAAATGTGTAATAATCTTTGGACAGAGTAATTAGATGGATTGAGAGAGGATGAGAAGAATCTCTAGTGCAGAAACTTAATGTAAGCATTGTACAAAACATTCAGAAGGGAAACGATGCTTTTAAGGGGCATTACACAAAAAGACCTTTCCTATAAGCATTAAAGCAGCCCTGTCCTTTGAAGGCTTTTTGTGGTTGCCTCAAGAGCTATTCCCAGGTGGTTTTGTGTTTGTGTGTGTGTTGTGTTTACAACAGTCTCATTTTGCCTTTAGTCCCATGAAAATATTTTTTTCAGCATCAACACACAGGGGCCTAGTAAAGATAATCTTAAAAACCTCTAGTGATAGAATAACAGAGTTGGAATGGACTTTGGAGGTCTTCTAGTCCAACCCCTTGCTCAGGCAGGAAACCCTATACCATTTCAGATAAATTGTTGTCCAATCTCTTCTTAAAAACTTCCAGTGTTGGAGCTTTCTCAACTTCTGGAGGCAAGTTGTTCCACTGATTAATTGTTCTAACTATCAGGAAATTTCTCCTTCATTCTAGGTTGTTTCTCTCCTTGATTAGTTTCCATCCATTGCTTCTGTTCCTGCCCTCAGGTGTTTGGAGAATAGCTTGACTCCTTCTTCTTTGTGGCAACCCCTGAGTTCTGCCTTTGAAGCAGAACCCCTGAAGCTTCCAAAGGCAGCTTGTAGCTGCTTTAATGCTTTGAAAAGAGGCACTTCACTTCTGCCAACGCACTTTGCAAAGCACCCTTTGGAAATATCTTATGCTGATACTCTATGTACAATGCTTATTATGTATAATCTTTAGGATTTTATGTATAATCTTTACAACTGATCATACAGAAAGAACATAACTTACTGTATTAGATATGTTACTAAAATAAAATATTTTAGAGGTGGCCTCCTTTTTTCTTCAGTCGTTTCCAAAGAGATCTTTTCTTTATTGCATTATTTCAGAATAGTTGCAGCCACTGACTGGCTTGTTTGGTAAGATGACTAAATTGTCATTTTTAATTAGCTTTTTGCTGTTTTTGTAAAGACTAATTACTGTACTTTTTTATCAAGATTACTTGATTGCCAATGACAAGAATACCATGGTTACATATCTTTTGAATTCCCCGACTACACAGTTTGTGATTTTGAGTTCCCTCTAGTATTTTTTTTGCAGTAAATCCTGTAGAATAAGGAATAGATAAGAAAAATACATATTGACAAATCATATATAGAAAGTGACATAAATTTCAACATGAAATCATGTATCCTAAATACTTTTTGGATATGAAAAATATCCAGATGCAGCTATTAAATATTACAATAAACAAAGTTGTTTGTTTTTGCAATATATAGATAGATTTTACATAATAGATAGATAGATAGATAGATAGATAGATAGATAGATAGATAGAGATGTAAGATATAGATGTATGTTATAGATCTATAATATATATTATATAATACACACACAAACACATATATATGTAAAATGTGTGTGTGTATTAGAAGAGATAAGAAAGAATTGTTACTTAATGTGATTTGTGGCTTTTTTGGGGGGGGTATGTGCTTCCTTTTTAATTTATATAATTTAAATTAAATTAAATTAATTTACATAAAATAATTTCAATTGCAAATTAGTTGCAGTTAAATTTTCAGTTTTATGGTCATTTATACATGCTCAAAAAAGTTAAGCAGGGTCAAAAGTGCTTAGTAAGAGAAGAAAAAAATCAGGAATAACCTGGAAAATAAAAGTAATAATTTAAAAGTCCAAAGAACACCTCTCAAAGATGTGATTACTCTTATTCTGTGTACTCTGCTGTTTCTTAATGGATAAAATTCTCCACCTCCTCCTCACCACAACAACAGTAACAACAATCACTATCCTAGAAAAATGTAATATTAATTTTCTTCCTTATTGGACAATTGGAAACCTATCCCTCTTTACCTGCAATGTGTTTGATGTACATTAAAAAGAATCAGATATTCAATAAAGTCTTGTATTCTGTCACATGAGACCTTTGGGAGAACCATGACCTGGATGACTGAGAATCTCCATAGACATCTATCAGTGAGATCTTCATATATCAGGAGATGGAAGAAAGAACAAAAACGGTCTGTTATCCTGGACCTAACTTTCACCAAGAGGGAGGAACTGAGTGAAAAGGTGAAGAGGAGTGGCATTCTGAGAAAATGCCTTCAAATCCCAAAGGGGAAAAGTATCCAAGAAGCATGGGAAATTCTACAAATTGAGATAATGAAGAATCACATGAAATAATTATTTCCCGCTATTCTGCCCTGGTCAGATCCCAGTTGGAACATTGTGTTTAGTTTTGGAAATGCACCATAAATCAAGAAACATAGTGACAGATTGGAAGAAATTCAGATGAAGAAAAGAAATGTAAAAGGTCTGGAAAATAAGAATGGCTAAATGATCTGCATTTGTTTAGCCTACAGAAAAGATGACTGGGAGAAAATATCATAGTTGATATAATAAATTTCTGATGGACTGTCAAGAAGAAGAAGAAGAAGAAGAAGAAGAAGAAGAAGAAGAAGAAGAAGAAGAAGAAGAAGAAGAAGAAGAAGAAGAAGAGGAGGAGGAGGAGGAGGAGGAGGAGGAGGAGGAGGAGGAGGAGGAGGAGGAGGAGGAGGGGGGGGGAAGGGAGAGAAGGAGGGGGAGGGGGAGGAGGAGGAGGGGGAGTAATGAGCATATTCTTTATTTCTCCAGAGGGCAGAACCAGAACTAAATGATAAGGAAGAAGGTTCAGAATAGACATCAGGAAGAATCTCCTGTATGAGTTGTCTGTCAGTGGAATTGCCTATCACATAAAGTGGTGAGTTCCTCTTTTCAAACAAGCTGAACAAATTCTGCACTTGAGCAATGGGACTGGCTAGAAAACATTTAAGGTCTCTTCCAAATATATGATTCAATTATGTTCTAGGATGGACAGCTACCATATGTGCTACATGGGATTGCCTTTGAAGACTACCCAGAACCTGCTATTGGTATGAAATGTAGCAGCCCAATTATCAGCAGATGAAAACTCACAACATACTGGTGTTAATGGGTGCTGAACTGGTTACCTATAGGCTTTTGGGTACAATTTAAAGTGCTGGTTATCATCTAGAAAGTGCCCTACGATTTGGCAGTAGGTACCTTCAGGACTACCTATTTGAATAGAGCTAATTTACTCTGGCTGAATCTACTACCAATCCAGAGTATGCATCTCGAATTAGGATGTTAAGTGTGCCCTCATAAAATTTTGAGGGAAGATGGAGAACAGGGACATTTCTTTTCCTCAATGTTCAACTGCTATGGATCAGTTTTTCTTAGAGATTCGGGTGGGCCCCTCCCTGTTGATTTTCAGAGAAGTGGTAAAAACAGAACTATTCTATATAGCTTTTCATCTTTAATTTCTGGTTGTATTCTGGACACCTGGGATGGTTGTTTATTGTGTGCTTGTTTTATTTTATTGTATGGGTTTCAGAGATTTTCTGGTTGTGTGTACAGTACCTGCAGTCTCAAATAAATGTATAAGAAAATACAAAGAACAATTCATAAACTGTATAATCTGTAATTTGAGCTTGATTCTGGATGATTTTAGAACCCATCACTATGAAGGTGGTTTCCCATTGCCTTTTTCCAATATTTATTTATTTTTACTTACTTATCTAGGCTACCACCTATCCATGGTGGTCTTTCATGCTTAGCTTCCATGCTGCAGTAAGGCCAGGAATAGGCTGCCAGCATCTAAGATAAAACATTTTATTAGTTATTTAAAAGGGAATGTGAACAAGTAAACCCAATCTGCATACTTTAGTTAATATGTTTTCATTTCTATTAACAATGTGATTGATATGGGACATAAAACAGAAAACAGCTATTGTAAACATGAATGGTAACCTTTACGTCCATAAGTAATACCGCAACATGAATCTATTTCATTTGTTTTGTTTTTTGTTAAGTATGCTTATGAGCAGACACATTCAATATGTTCATCACTGACTGTTCATCATCATACATGGGGTTTAGGGAAATATTCTTAGCTCTGTTCACTCTTATAATAAATAACAGAAAACTCAGGCTGGTCTTATTATGAATTAGCATTTGAACATGAGTCCTGCAGTTTTGTATTACGTTGCAATGGAGACATGGCTATTTTACATCTTTTAGCAAAATGTATTCAATTGTACAGGTATATTCCGATGAAATTGTTGTCCAAAGCTTCCCACATCATTCTTCTTTATGAGCAAAGATTTATTACACAGTATATAGCAGTAGCTTGGAAATGCATAAGAAGTATATGACAAAGAGAGACTTTTACTAACTTTTTCCATTGGCTTTGGGAGGATCAAACTTTTCAAGATTTAAAACCATAATATTGGTCCTGTTGTGAACTTCTGTATTCTACCAGAGAGATGGTGATGGAAAAATAAATTGTGATTGCATTTTTGACATGTTTAATGCATACAGTTTAAACACAGGAAATCTTCACTATACCCTGTTCTGTAAGCAACACATAAATATATGTCAGAAGTATGCTAAGCCTGAGTTCTCTCAGGAGTTCATCCTGAAAGAGGAAAATTCAAAATGATTTACTGTCTGCATCTGCAATCTTCGCAGCTTTGCTGGTTTCTGCTATTTGCAGAGGCAGGGAGAAAAGTCTGGAGCATCAACAGCCTTTTAACAATCTCACAGCAGAAATGTCTGGCATGTTAATAAGATAATATTGGAAGGAAGGAAAGAAAGAAAGAAGGAAGGAAAGAAAGAAAGAAAGAAGGAAGGAAGGAAGGAAGGAAGGAAGGAAGGAAGGAAGGAAGGAAGGAAGGAAGGAAGGGACATATTCCTTTGCTTCATTCAGTTTTCTTCTACATTAAGGCTGCAAATTTTACACCATATTCCTCAACTCAGTTCTACTTGTTAAATTCCGCTCTACCTCATTCACCACAAGCTGTGAGATTGGAAGATATTAAGGAAACAAATGAAGAGTTTTATACCCGATGATCCTCTAGAATCTTGTTTTCAAAGGTGTATATAGTAAGTAAGTAGGTAACCTGCTGGAAATGGTCCTATTTTAGCCTTCCCTGTTCACTTATCTACCAAATGTGTTGTGCCTCTCAGCTCCAGAATGTGCAGCTAACTTGAAGAGCAGCCAGTGTCTGCTGCCTATTGGTTTGACCCAGGTGAAATCCAGCAGGTTCTGGAGAACCAGTAGTGGAAATTTTGAATAGTTCGGAGAACCGGCAAATGCCACTCTGGCTGGCCCCAGAGTGGGGTGGGAATGGAGATTTTGCAGTATCCTTCCCGTGCCACTCCCATCAAGCCACACCCACAGAACCGGTAGTAAAAAAAATTGGATTTCACCACTGGTTTGACTCCTCCTTTTGGTTCACTCCCCAGAGTTGAGCCAGTTGTAGGACCAATCAACCAATATCTGTTGATCCTCTTCATTGTTCCTTGCTTAGAAAGAGCAATAGATATTCTGTTTTAGCAAGGAAGACGAACAGGACCTCTGACTTTAGCAATGGAATTCTAGCTCAACCAGTGATTTTGGTGACAGTCAAAGGAGCTATCCTTGAATAACCTGTGACTGTGAGACAATTCTGGAAACTGTAATCACCCCACCTGAGGAATCACTGTGGATCATTTTATCATATTGTTTCATTAAATTACCTAGCATCGTGTTGTGAGAGAAAGTTTGAACAGAAATTAAGTCTTGAGCAATTCCACTATCTCTTCCCCCCCCATGCACGTAGAGTACAAATAAATTTTTCTGCATTAGTTCATGATAACATATGCCCATGCAGAACTCAAAATTAGAGGAAATATGAAGTGTTCTATTAATTTCATGAATGTTGATTGTTAAAATGGTGAACTAATTGGTGATATCTGTGTGTAGTAGGCTTCTTCAATATGTGTTAGATTACATTAACTAACCTTATGTCCTGAATATCAGACATTAAGCATTTTGTAAGAGTAATTGTTAAGTTGTGTATAATTGGCTGATATATATTATCAGTAAAATCCAAAAGTAACAAGAGTTATACGGAATATGCAATAAAAATTATTTGAGTAACAGATAGGTGTTGAAGAATGTAAGTGTTGCTTTCATGGAAATCCTTTCCTTTTTCAGGGTATTGTGAAACCACATACTGAGGGGAGCAAATATTTTTTTTTAGAAGGGAAGTGTTATTGTAAACATCAGTTCCTTTAATTAAAAGTTTAATCTGCAGTTTCTATTCTCTAGTTTGAGAGAAGTTATAGATAAATACATATTTTCTTTAAAAAAAAGTAGAAGTGGTAATTGGTATGCACTTATTTGTAAGTATCAAAAGACATATTTTTCCCCACAACAAAAGCAGGTTGGGTTGAAAGAAAATAGCTGGCCCAGGGTCATCGAGTAAGTTTCTATGGCTGAGTCTCCCTTCTCCTATTCCAGCTTCCTAACTATTAAACTACACTGACTATTTCCAAATTCTTCTAGCCTTCTTCACACCTCTAAAAGTCATGTGTGATTTTGTTCTATTCATTCTTACTTAGTAAAAGCAAGGATATGTTATACTTATTTCCTCTTTGCCATGTAGATTTACAATATTAGTAATAATATATCAAATTTTAAGGTTTTTTTCCCTTGCTGGTTGACTGGGCAATGTTCAAATGAAATGTAAATCTCTAGCAGTGGAAATCATTTATCAGGCCAGTAAGGCTGTTTTATGTTATTGGCCTGATGTCCAACAGAAATTGATCTAGACGATTGATTTTTTTCCAACCATATGTGTACTTTTTCTAGCCAATGTGTACTTTTGCTAGCATCTTTCTAAGAAAATGGTGGTAGTTATCAAAGCCTTCAGAAGTCTGGGTGGTCTTCATTATTGTACCTGGAAAATTCTCCACAATTTAAGGAATTACTTGGGCTGCCCATCTTAATTGGTTCCTTTTTATAGTAGGTAAGGGCAGCAATTTAAATCTCGACAAGAAATCAACCTGGGCCTAGACCTCTCTCTTTTCCTCATAGATCGTTCAGGAAGAAAACTTCCTGTTTCATGAGAACCATTAAAAATTAACTCCAAGGTACAAAATGGGTGAACAGGATATCTAGGAAAAGTAGCCTAGCAGTAAAATAATAAAATATTATTTCTTCTTCTTCTTCTTTTTTTACATTACATTAGGCCTACTAGAATCAAGGATTCTGTATATGAGGTCTTGGGTTTGTTTTTTATTTTTAATCTATCCAATTACTTCCCAACTCCAATGTGCGGTCCAAGCTATTTTGGAGTGCTTATTTTAAAAGGCACTGAAGGAAAAGGATGGGTCAGCAAGGTGAGTCAGATAAAGGTGATAATAAACAGGAAGACATTAAGAATATTTTTTCTCTTACTGGCTTTTCCAATTCCATTTGTTGCTCTGGAAGCGCCTTTCTTAAAAGTAGGTGTTAAGTGTTGCATACATCCTTTGACTTAAAACAACTACTCTCAGTATGCCTTTTCATGAAGCTCAAAACATCCAAACTTTATGGCTAAACCAGTTACGTTGAGGTAACCAGAATATAAATTAGAAAATTCCACCAAATCTCACCAGTTGTTCTGAAAGCTAAACAGGAAAGGAAGTCACTTCTGCCCCTTTTACTAGCATTCCAAAATATTCTTACCAAAGGAAACAGTGCATAAACTATACTTGAGTTTTAATTAAAAGGAAAACTGATAAATTGCTAAGATTCTGGTGTTCTCAAGATGGCTATCTGTTATAAAAACTCATTTTTGTGTCTAATGTGCTATCTCTAGCATATGAAATGGTTTCTGGATTAATTTTTATCTTAAATGGAAATTATGCCATAAAATACTTGTATATCATTAAACAGCTTCTACCTCCCCCACCCCCACCCCATGCCTGTCTCAAATTCTTCCCAAGCCAAGGCAATTTGATTAACAAATACCATTGCATTGTGCACTTTGTGGACATTTAGAGACTCTGGTGCTCAATATGGAAAATGTAACAAAAATTAACCAGAAGGAAATTAGTTGTGAATGTTTTAAGAAACAAAGGTTAATAGAAAATAATTACCAGCCCTGGAAGGTTTAACCTGTGGGATTAAATAACAAGAATATGAGTGGTCACTCGATACCTGGAGGAATGAGATACTAAAATAACTGGAGTTCACATCATTTACAAAAAGATTAGCTCTAGTGACCTGCTGGCATACCTGTGCAGAGAAGCTCATTGATGATACCAAACACCTTGTTAACCTAGTAAACATTTGGTCATGGGAGAATCTGAGCTAAAAGGGATAATTTTTCAATGACTGTAAAAATAAATTAGGGAACAGGGAAAGCTATTACTCTGGAGGTTGTTGGACCACGGGGAATAATAAAAATCAGGTTACCCTAATTTCCTTTGAACAATGAAATATATACAGGCCATTATTGCCATTATTAGCCAAGCATCCAATGTGTAAGTCTGAACTACAACCTCAGGGAAGAATGGATTCTCAGGTATGTGTTCTCTTGAGGAAAACAGTAAATGGTGCTCTCTCTTTTTTGGTAATGTGTAGCTGAGTTAAACTTGGTCTGAAAAGCTAATCCATTTGTACAATAAGGACACTTGTTCAGAGAAACATCAGGTAGGATAACTGCATAGTGTCTATATAAAATTAGATAAATTCAAAGGAAATTGGGTGAAAAAGGCAGAGGAGTTGGGGGCAATATGTTGACTCTGTAAACTGCTTAGAGAGAGCTGTAAAGCATTGTGAAGTGGTATATACAGTAACTCTAAGTGCTATAGCTATTATCTCATCAGTGGATACCTAAAAAAGATTCTGAAACTCCTAATAAACCTATGTTACAACCACTAATAACGATGCTGAAACAAGCTGACATTGATCTCTATTCTTATTTTATTAAAATATGTATTTATTTGTTTTATTTCTCAAATTTCTTCATTGTCTCTCTCACCTAAGTGTCTCTGGGCAGTTTACAAACAACATCATAAAATAATATTTAAAATGTGATTAAAGCATATTTAAGAAAATTAAAATGTGCAAGTTAAAAAATTAAAATCAAAGTTAACAAGATGAAGTATAAGCAGAATTACGACCAAAAGCGTGACCAATGCTGTTTTCATCCCATATCTGGGACTGAAATCTGACTAGACGGGGTCCAAATAATCCATTTCAGCATTTATTTGAGGTTGATATTCTTGAAGAAATTAACGAGGATTGGATGAGGTTGGTATTTGAATGGGAGATCACTAGGAAGCACCTATTGTTAAGTCAAGGAATACTTCATTTTTTGTTTGTCCTAAGATTTATTCATTTATTAAATTTATATGCTGCCTATCTTACCAATAAGGCAACCTTGGGTTATAAATGGTAAAAACCATCTGTGAGGAAGATGGGTGATTAAAAAGTATGACAAATAAACAAATGAATGAATGAATAAATACATGTAAAAACAATTAAAATTAAGAAGAATTGCATAAAATCAAGGCCCCAAATCACCAGGCAAAACCAGAGTTGAAGGCCATCCTGAAGGCCAGAAGGATGAGAGCCGATCTCATCTTTTGTGGTAGAATGTTCCACAGGGTAGGGCCCACAGTGAAAAAGGATCTTCTCCTTGACCTGCCAGCAGAAAGTCCTTAACAGACAGGGGCTGCAGAAAGTGGGATGGGCTAATCCCATTGAGTGAGATGGTTCCTCAAATATCCTGGGCCCATGCCATGAAGATGTTAAAAGATAATGACCAATACCTTGAATTGGACCCAGAAGCAAGCCGGTGACCAATGCAGTTTGTGTAAAAGTGGTATTATATGAGTCAACCCAGAACTGTCTCTGCCCCTGCATTCTCTACCAGATGATTTCAGGTAGTTAAAACTGACATATTCCAATGGCACAAACACCTGTATCTTTTCCTTTTAAGTCTCCTGAAGATAAAACTTCCTTCAAATTGAGCTAGATTCTTGAGGACTTCATAATCACATCCATATATTTTTTGATGATAATGTAATGGTAGTTCACCATTGCCTTATTCCAGTATGGATAGATGGATGGATGAATAGACAGATAGGCAGATATCCCTAGTCTAGCCTACACCTCAGGGATATCCTAGTAGTCCTTGTTCCATCCAAATACTAACCAGGTGCGAACCTTCTCAGCTTAGGTTGGACTAGGTGCTCTATCTGATTGGCCATTCCCTTCCCAGCCTCATAATAATTTCTGATGCTTTGGGCTTCAGTGTTTATCTTGCCACTTGATCTTGGTGTATATTGGTGTGTGTGTGTGTGTGTGTGTGTGTGTGTGTGTGTGTGTGTGACTTATATGAAAGTTTTGTTTCTTTCTCTTCCTGAAGACTTAGGGTTTTTCTCTTACTTAAAGGCTTGCAGCTGAGGCAGCAGGATCTGAGGCTCATCTGAAGTTAGTGTTTCCTTATGTATGATAGTAATAAAGAAGACTGTTCTGAAATTGCTATGGTCTCTTGGGTGTTTCCTGGAAAGCATGATGTAGGGGTGAACTGCAAACACAGCAAGGATTTTCCTTTCCTTCTTGCAAACCTTTTGTATTAACAAATGGAGGCGATACCGATAAAATGAAGCATGAGCTTATTTTGTTTTTGGGCTTTCTATTCAATACAATTCTCAATCCAGTATCTATTTCTGAACCACACCCCAAAACCCAAAAGTTGGACCATCTTCAATTCCAACTTTTAATTTTTTTTAAGGAAAAACCTTAACCCTAAACCAAACTTCTGTTTTGCAAGCACTATGTTTACATAAATATACAACAACCAGATTTCAGTTTGCTTATTATTATTGTGTAATAATGTATTTGTTTTAAGGCCCTTCTTTTCTGATTATTGCATATCTACTAGGGATATTCAAAAAGATGTACGAATTCAGTCACTGTCTTTGAAGCTTTATAGCCTTAGGCTGTGTAGATGATCAGAATATGCATGTGCTAAGTTCAATAAATGCTTGCCATGGATGCACTATGAACTACCAGTTTCTTGGCTGGATTGTATGCTTTTTCACAGGTGACTATGTTTTTATATTGATCCTCATTAGGTGAATTAAGTGAATCTCTTGACATTTCAGTCAAGGCATCAGAATCAAAATAAAGACATGGACATACTATTTCCTAGGCAATAGTGCAGAAATATTTGCCACTGTCTTCTCTTAAGCCATTTGACTTCTCAATCTATCCTGCAGTCTAGGGATTCCATTGAGGTTTCTCATCCAGGAACTAATCTGACCAAACTGTTGCTTAACTTTTACTAACTCAATCATTTTCTTTGTTAGAGCAACATTCAGGAAAATGATGTTTATTGGAATTTCGTCACAGAAAAATCTGCAAAGTCTCCTGGCAGCTAACAATAAAACATCTGAAAACTATCCAACATTAAAATATCCATGGTAGGAAATAATAATTTGAAGCAATAAAAAGTATCATCCTGAATCTACCCCAAAAGTTCTCTGGAAAAGCTCTGTTTAACTAGCTTCCACATTTGAAATGGGTTAATCCAACTTCCAAAAGGAGGCTGTCCCATAGAATATTGCAACAACTGAAAAACAGCACCTTTAGGCCTGGTGAAAGTGGGCAACCATAAGCACCTCCTACCAGTGGTTCAAGATCCCAAGTCATAGAGAGCTCTGTAGGTTAAACCAATATCTTAAGTGTAGTTCTTGAAAATCAATGAGGGATTGCAATACTATACTAACATGTCCTACAACTACACACTTGTAATCAAGCTCGTTCTTGCATTCCTTACAAGTTGCAGTTATTACAAGTGGTTTTCAAGGAAGGCTTACGCAGAGTGTATTGCAGTAGTCCAGGCAGGTAGGGATAAGGACACAAGTTACCATTGCAATATCTTCCCATTCTAATTATGACTGCAGTTGGTGTACCAGCTGAAGTTAATCAAAGGTTTTACTATTTCTGAAGCAGGTTTTCTCCACAAGGAATTAACATCAGAGGCATCAGAGATCTTCTCTGCTAAACAGCATTTCCATCTTGCTAGGATTCAGTTTCAGCCTATTTGATCTCATCTGATCCTTAACAATTTCCAGATACTGGGTCAAGTCTTCACTGGCATCTCCTGAGTGGTCAGAGGTGGTACACAGAGTATCATCAATATAATCCAGCATTACTTGCCCTGAAGTGATAATGAATCACTCATAGTAAAATCACATAGATGTCCAATTGTACTGGAGAGAAGACAACATCCTATGCAGGGGTGGGTTCTACTTACCTTTACTACCGGTTCGCAACAGGGCCATGCGCTCGCATATGCTTTGCTCGCGCACTCTTCTGCACATGCGCAGAAGCATTTTGATGATGTTAGGGTCGGTGGGCAGAGCCTCCTGCCAGTTATACTACTGGTTCTCTAGAACCAATGTGAACTGGGGGCAACCCACCACTGATCCTATGGGATCCCAGAAGGAAATGGCCTCCTGCCAGTTATACTACTGGTTCTCTAGAACCAATGTGAACTGGGGGCAACCCACCACTGATCCTATGGGATCCCAGAAGGAAATAGCCACAGTTTGCAGATAATCTGCAAATCTTTCCAAAGCTTCCTTCAAGATTGCCAGCATCAACCATACAACAAGGACTTGACCAGTCCTTGCCAATAATACTTTTGCCAGCCCTGAAGGAGCCATGAAGGCATGCATCTAGCATACATATGACAGAGGTCATGCTAGGATGTACAGAATCCTATCCTATCGATTAAATTGGAATCCAATGATGGTATGAAAGGATGTTGTTTTAGGATTTGTACCTTGCTCATGAAAAATCAGTTATTTGGCAAATCTGAACAACTTTACTGGCAAAACGCTAGGCAAAAAGTTTTCAGTGGCCTGCTGGAAAATAATTTAATGTGTACCAGACTCCAAAGTGTCAGCACACAATTCAGAGATATTGGACAATCTATAAGATTTGCATTTTGATTTTAAAAAATCAGATTTTTTTCCCCCAAGTAAATGCATATGAGTGACAGCATATGATTCAGGATGCAGAGCAGAGATGATTAGATAGATAGATAGATAGATAGATAGATAGATAGATAGATAGATAGATAGGTAGATGAGGGAGAGATTCAGATAGACAGACAGACATGTAGATATACAGTTCTTTGTAATGTGCAAACTTGATGAAGAACGTCTGTATTCATAGAATAGCTCCAATAAGCATACAAACTACGTCATCAATTTTGGCAGATCTGTAACCAATTTTAAATAGGAAACATGTAATCAATTATCACGTTATAGAAGAATGAAATGTGTCTGAATTAGGGCTACCAGACTTAGGCCACAAAAATGTATCTGGAAGCAATAAATGACAGTTTTCTGTATCATTTTGCTACCTTCTGGTGGTCATCTAGATTTCCGTTGCCTCAATTAAGTGATGTACACATACATTTTCTAGGTTCAATACTAAGAGGTTGCTTTATGTACATGCATTTTCTGTAGAAGTTTCCATTTGATCAAGCTTCTACTTTTTTATCACTATGTAGAAGTGCCCTATGGAAACCTCAGAGGGATAGCAAAATAGGCAACTTAAATGCAAGCTCTTATTATGTTCTCAGTTTAGTTTTCAAGTGCACAGGTTGAATGAACATTTCAAGTTGTCGTAGCCTTTCATTAAGTCTGTTCTTGGGTGAATAGGCTTGCCTGCACTATAGGTAAATACGGCAGATTACATAAATCAGCCTTTCTTTTCCCCTCAGGTGCATTAGAATTACAACTGTCTCAATGACCACATTAGCTGAGAAATTATGACAACCTTTCTGGAGGTCCCCAGGTTTTGGAAAGCTTTCATAAATCATGGGTTAATCCATGTAAGAATGTCCATGTGCAAGGGACTGGTTTTTGAATTGAAATCTTAAATTTTACTTTACATTTCCTTCAGACTATAAGTCCACCTATCAACATTAGGAGTTCTTGTATAGCTAGAAGGTGATATACAGCCTAGAACTTTTATGCTACTCCTAAATTAGAAACTTATGTCTCAAGTATGGAAATATTCTTTTTCCCGGTGAAAAAAATAAGATTTCATTATTTTCTCCTCTTGAAGAAGCTGAAGTTTCCTTTGATTAATCTAAAGCCCAATAAAAATGTAAATATTTATTTTGAAAAGACCATGCTGCTTAATCAAATGTTTTTCTTTACCTTCAGCAATGGCAGATTTACTGAGATGACTTTAGAATTCTGTTCTTCCTTCCATTTTCTATGAATCCAAAAATTGCAAAAAGATTATATGTGGTAATAAAAAGGCGAGTTAGTTCATTTCTAATAGCAAATAACATTTCATGTTTACACAGAAGTTGTACAGACTAGTCTTTGAGTTAATATGCTGATACAGTGGGCTACTAAAGAGACAGTTTGGTCTAGTGGTTAAGGCATCAGGCTACAAACAGGGAGACCTTAGGCACCTCCTGCCTTAGACCTCCTGCCTTAGGCACAAAGTCACCTGGGTGAACTTGAGCCAGTCACTCTATCAGCTCTAGGAAGGAGGCAAGGAAGCCAGTTGTGAAAAACATTGTCAAAAAAACTTGCAGGGGCTAATTCAGGCAGTCACCAGTAGTCAAAGCTTACTTGAGGCACCCACACCCACACATAACATAAGCTAATAAGATCTGAGTATCCTCCACGTGAGACCTGAGCCTTATCCTTCCCTTCCCCTTGGGAGTCTGGCGGTTGAGTCATGGCAACTGGACTTCTTTCCTTGTGGGTTTGAAATGTTTTGCTGCTTATTCAAGTAACTTTTTCAGTCCGAGCAAATTGGTTATCCCTAACTAACTTGCTCAGAGTGAAGAAACTACTTGAATAAACAGTGAAACATTTCAGACAAGAAAAGAAGTTCAGTTGCCATGACTCAACTTCCAGACCACTGTACCTGGATGCCTGAGAATCAACATACTGTACTTCCCCTTGGTATATGCTGATTTGGCACAGTTATGTCTTTACTTGTCTCAGGCTAGAATCATAAATAGACATATCTGAACTGGACCAAAAAGAGTCCTGTTGGCTCAAATGTGTTTGAGCAGAAGAGTACCATCTATATTAAATAAAGACAAAGCATCCTTCATTTTAGAATGGCTAAAATACTGCCTGAGGATTTGGAGGTTGTGGCCTATAAACGTAGAAGGTCTACAGTGCTACACAATTTGATGAAAACTTAGACCACACATTTCTGGTTTGTTCAGTAAAGGGAATTATCCTTAAATCAGTGCAGTGAATGAAATGGTTTCCCTTCCTGCAAAATTCAGCCTGCGCTTTCTGAAAGAAAACTGGAAGGGTGGGATTTTGAAAATATCAGGAGTTAGGTAAAACTTGTCCCAGGAGTTGTGCTTTTGGTTTATTCTGGCCCAGCAAAGGCAGCCATTTTTTCTTAATTTGATTGATTGTTTTTTTTTTTTTTTTGCAGTAGCAGCATCTGCATATGTACCAAACAATTAAAAAAGAAAGAAAGAAAAAGAAAGCATAATGATCCTGTTAAATTCTCCTCCCAAATTAATCAGTGTCCCTTTGAAATCATTCTTTCTGCTTATCCCAGTAGCAATAGCAATAGCACTTAGACTCATATACCGCTTCACAGTGCTTTATAACCCTCTCTAAGTAGTTTACAAGAGTCAGCATATCACCCCCCCAACAATCTGGTTCCTCAGATTGTAGCTCTCCCAAATAAGAGCAAGATCAAATAGGAAGCTTACACTAGAAAATCTCAGGTTCAGTATTACTAGAAACATACAAACCCTTTTTTCTTTTTACGGGGATGTCAAGAAAGTACGTTTTGGAAGTCGGGCAAGGGTTGCTACAAATAAACTGTAGCTAGGGAATAACTTAATGCATCTGTCTCTCTCTCTCTTGTCTGGTTGTTTTTAAGGAGCCCACTCCCATCATCAGTCACTCAGAATGAATTCATCTGCATCCTATTGATGTAGATTTTCAGAAGGTGAAGGGAGAGAATTTGTTGGGAATGTTCTAGGCATGGGAATCACCGCAATCTGTGATCACTGGAGTAGATTTTGGCTCATCTTAAAACATGCAAGCATGGATGGACCTCTCAGATACTAGCAGATCAGTCCTACAATTATGCTACTTATTGGAGGTCACTTAATGCTTGCGAAAAAGTCTGTGGGTTCCTACCAGGCTTTGAAAAGTCCTTCTCCTCTGCTGCTTCACTATTCTTCAGTGACCTCCATAACAGTCTCATATATTGTAACCTTTCATTTTCAATCATTTAACAGTTCAGAGATGGCAAAGTTTTCTCCCCGTCCATAGCACAAAGAATAGCTCTAGGTTCTTTCCACTCCTATTGGAAAATCAGGGCTGTTTGTTTTGAATTATATTAGCTGATGACTTATGAATGGATTTCACAATCTGGAAAAGAAACTTTTACAGTTTGCAAACAAGGGAAGAAAGGGGCGGGGGGGGGGAGGGAGGCATTGGCAAATAGAAAAAGTGTGTACAAGTCGTGTGGTCTTCCAAGGGAGAGGGGGAAACGTAGCCAGGTGCCAGCCAAGTCATCTGTCTGAAATTTCAAGTCATTTATTGCAAGCTCAAATGGCAGCTTTACTCTTCCGAGGAAGGGAATAATGGTCCCATCTGGAGAATAATTAGAAACATCGGGTTGGAAAGGTCACTGAGGTATGAGCTGGAAGTGTAAGATGGGTTCAGAGTCACATCAGCCAAGCCAACACAATGCAGAAGATCATGTTCTGCAGGTGAAGACCCAGAAGAGGAAAAGAAGTTATTTAACAAATGCCTAACAAGTCCGACAAGCCTCCTGATATTAGGAAAGACAGGCAAAGCTTAAATGATACTCGGTCTAGGAAACAACAGGTTTCTTAATTTCATATTAGGTATTCAGTTACTTTTGTATCTTTGACCCTGTGTTCTTAAGAAAAACAACATAATATATATAATATGCAGGCAGCCCAAGTTCGAATCCGAGTAAGGGTATGGCTTGCTGATGAGAGCTAAATAGCTTGAAATAGATCTATACTAGTTTCCCTTTATTTCTTTATCAGAAAATATATATTTGGTATAAAATGGTTTGTTGTGAATGCAACTGCTTGAGGGCTCCTGGATTGAAGCTGAAAGGTGAAAGGGAAGCAGTATGCTCCCTCCCATATCGAAGCACTAGGTGCTTCGACAGAAAAACGTGTGTGTGTGTGTGTGTGTGTGTGTGTGTGTGTGTGTGTCTAGAAATACCAGTAGATATGGTAGTTGTAATGAATCAGACTTACATATACAGTATATCTATACCATTTATAGCATCTATCTCTAGCTCTGTCTATATCTACAGAATATTTAGATCTATATAATTTGTTCAATTTATATGGCTGCCCCACTCAAAGTGTAGCTCTTGTGACCAGCATCTTGTTAAAAGCAATAGGCAAAAAAGTAAAAACATTTTTTAAAAAAACTCACATCCATTGTCACTCCAGATAGATAGATAGATAGATAGATAGATAGATAGATAGATAGATAAGATAAGATAAGATAAGATAAGATAAGATAAGATAAGATAAGATAAGATAAGATTATATACCCATCTGCTCTCACACACAGAGAGACACAGAGAGAGACTAAAATTAAGGGAAGAAAAAGAAAAACATTTGTGATATATATCGGGGGGAAAAAGCATTTTCTTGTGCAGTTTTTATACATGATATCAGTTCTGTTAAGAGTTAAATAATTTTCCATTGGTTTTGCACCATATGTATAAATGAAAGAGGAGAAAATCTGGTAGGGCTGTTTTGTTTTGTTTTGTTTAGCAAAGTTGATTGATTTTGTGTCATTAGGTCAGTGTAAACTCCTAGCAACCATACTGATGGATTTTCTCCAGGAGGATCTATTCTCAACCTGGTCCTTCAGGTCTTTCAATGTTGCTACACATTGATACTAAAAGACTGAAGCAAATGGATGTTTAATGTGATGCAACAGGATGAGATTTCATTTAGATGTGGAAAAATCTAGGTGTGGTCTCTATGACACCATTGAACAGGAAGCCAAAATCTGTATTGATTCATTATGGTATTTGAAATGACAAAACTTGAGGAAAAAAGTATTTCATCCTCCCACATTGCATGCCATTATTAATGAAAACCTCAATGGGAACTACCGAGATTGAGAATTGCAATAAATACTGGTAGTTTCCATGTCAGAAGAAGCTAATGGGAAAAATAGCCCCAGATATCTGGAAATTCCTAAAAAAGGGAGAGGGACAGGGAGAGAAAGAGAGAAAGAGAGAGAGAGAGAGAGAGAGAGAGAGAGAGAGAGAGAGAGAGATGATAGATAGATAGATGATAGATAGATAGATAGATAGATAGATAGATAGATAGATAGATAGATAGATTCTAAAAGGAGAATTGACAACCATCCTAATAAGGGAAAAATGGAGCATTCAGAAGTCTAATTCTATTACATTTATTTTTATTGTATTAAATATATGAGCCAATATGGTTGAACAAAAAGCTTTGAGAACATCTAAGAATAAAAAAGGGCACACAACTGGAATGGAAAGATGGACTGGTCAACTATGAGCAATATGTATCAGTATTCTTGATTTGTAGAAATGATGTCAGGAAGGCTACAACTCAGATGCAAATAAGTGTTCAAAATAAAATGAAGAAAATGGGATTCAGTCAGCTGCTAAATGGGATTCACAAAATATAATCCATAGGCAAAACAAAGCTAAAATCCTCAGTTCCTATTCTGGTTCCATCTACATGGTGTAACACTCTAAATCCCACAACAATTTTCAGAAAAGATCCTTGGGGGAAGTCATGTGACTGAGTATACCATGTGATTGTCCACATAAAAATGAGGTGCCCTCTAGATTCATTGAGTGTGAGAAGAATGTTTCAGATAAATGAGTCCCACTTACTTCTTGTGTGAAGAACTACAAGAGAGCCAGGTGACAGAATACCAGAACCAAGCAAAACTACACGACTGGGACACAGAAGTTAAATAACAGATTCTCAGTCATGTAGGTCATGGTTGCCCCAAAGATGAAGAAGATGAATTCAAAGATGAATTCAAAGATGAATTCAAAGATGAATTCTGAAGAAGCTTCTTGGGTGAGAAACGAAACATCTTCAAAGAAAAACAAAGTCCAGATGCCTTTTGGAAAAGCACCTTTGAGCAGTTAAACTTCTTACTCAGCTTGAAACAGGAACACAGCTCAGAATGTGACTCAGCTTCCATAAAACAAACTCATCTCTTGTTCAGTAGGTGAACATTCAGGGAGGGAAAAAAATCATCCCGGAAAAGATGAAGCAAGACCCATGGTATCCCATCTAATAGATGCTGGCTAACATTTCAGCCAAATTCTGAGCTCACTTTAGCCATTACGAATCCAGCCAAACAAACTCATAAAGCTGTGCAACTGTCATCAGCAAAAACCTATTCTCTTATATACTATTTTTAATAGTCTAGAAAGCCTTCCTATCGTGCCCATTTGTGTGTGTGTGTGTGTGTGTATGGGGGATGTGAAGTCAACATGAAATATGGGAGTCTCTCATTTTTTCCAGCTGCACGTATGCCAGATAGTGCAATGATCATGGCAAGTTCCCAGCTTTACGAAGTATGATGGAAGTGTTCATTTGAGAATGCCATCTCATTCCTGGGACATTCCTTATAACATAATAAAATGTTTTAATTCCTCTGGCCTCTTTGAAAGCTAGGAACAGGAAGACCGAGAAGCCTTAAATCTCCATTTTAGGGCATTTAGCTGGGCCTGTAAAGTATTAGAGTCTTTATTACATAGGATACACCCAAGCCCACATAGTAAATACATACTGCATGTATGGGTCTAAATACTTCAATTTTTAAAAGAATTTTTCTACTTTTAAGGCTTAGAATGTGATGAAACTAAGCTGCCTTTGTTTCGCCTTGAAGCAAAATGGGCAGCAAACAAAGTTAATAAATAAATACAATTGTTTTAAAAAGTTGCACCTTTTCCCCATATTGAAAAGAGGGAGAAAAAAAACCAAAATTGGGAGTTTTTCCTTTCTAATGGTCTGTTGTGGCACCCAGTGCCATCAAAACAAACAAACAAAAAATAAGGTGGACAGAAAGGAGAAATACTCTAAACCAGAGTTCCCCAATCTTTATGTGTTGGCAGCCCAGAGCGGGGGGGGAGAGGCGAAAGAGGGGATGATTTTGTGGGAGGGGCAAGCTATCGTGTACACACATGCATGCATGCATTTGTGATGTTTGTGACAATGCTCACATACGTGGGGCCATGAGCGCCTGTGAGACTCGTGCGTGTGGGGTTGGATTGCCTGCGACACTCATGGTGACGCTCGCGTGAGTGGGCCATGCACACAGATGGATGCGCGCACACCAGCCAGCCACTCATGTGGCCCAGTGGTGATTAGGCCATAGCCTGGTAGTGGACCGTGGCCCACAGGTTGGGGATCCTTGCTCTAAACCAAGAGCTCAGCAAAGACCTCCTTGGCAGGAAAGTACCCTTTAAAGCTATTTTCAGATATTAAAAAATGGACAAGATATTTCCTGTAGAACATTCTGTTTGCAATGCCTCACAGAGGAGTGTTGTCTCTGTTCAATCTTCTTGTTTCACTGAACTGGTAGAGATTTAAAATATGATTATTTACTGTAAAAGTGTTCTGTATTCCTTCTCTTGGGAACAATTCTCCTCTAATAAAGTACAAATTTTTGATGCAAGGTTCTGTTCTGGGCTGAAAGTAGTTTTGTTAGACTCTCCAAAGCCTCAAACCACAGAATCCATAAGAACTTTGTCCTGCTGGACAGGTCAAAGCTTAATTTAGTATTTCGTTTCTCACAATGAACATAAAAATTTAAAAGGATTAAAAAGTGGAATACAAGACACAAAGGGGGTTTGAAAACATCACAGAAGCTAAAGTTTTTCAATAATTCATTAATTGATTATAAGTGACCGAGTATATTATATTGTTAAAAAAACTCAAACTCTAAAGTGAAGATAACTATTTGTTACTTGAAAGTTGCTTGTGATGAATAAGATTTGTTTTTAGGTAATGAGATAAGAATGTTATACTAGGGCCATAAAAGTTTGTTTCATTATACTTGGCTGGTAAAAATAAAGTGACTAGAAGTAGTCCTCGATTTACAATAATTCATTTAGTGACCATTCAAAGTTAAAACTTACAATTACAGCATCCCCATGGTCATGTCATTAAAATTCAGATGCTTGGCAACTGACTCATATTTATGACGATTGCGGTGTCGTGGGTCATGCGATCACCTTGTGCAACCTTCTGACAAACAAAGTCAATGGGGAGGCCAGATTCACTTAACAACCATGTTACTCACTTAACAACTGCAGAGATTCATTTAACAACTGCAATCACTCTGTTACTGTGTACCAAAAATTAAGGTATAGAAGTCAAGCTACAAAATCATTCCCTCAGCAAAAAAAAAAAAAAACCCTTCAGAAGCCCATTACAGAAATTAAAAGAAAAACGCTTCCAATTCCAATTCCAATAAAGAATTAATATTATAAATGTTTTCAGGTTTCATAGAAGACATTCAGATTCACTCCGGCAGGTTAATTATGAAAGGGACAGAAATCCTATTGTTTAAAATCTGGATGATTTGGAGAATAATCCAGAAAATAATTGCTCACAATTAAGAAATGGGTCAATTTGATTTCTTATTTCCTTTGAAATATACCTATTTCTCAATCAACATGCTTTTGCAGTGGTTCATTCCAAATTTTTGCAACTGCTCTTTGTCATATCCTTGATTGTTCTCTTCTTTTAAAGTTGAACCATTTGGTATGGGGTATATTTTATGTTCCACACACCCGTACTTGCTTTCAGAGGAATTTCACACAGATTTCTTCCTCTTTCACTACTGCAAGCTAGTTTTATAGAATCTGCACATCGTCTTAGGGTTGGAGTTAGCTTAGGCTGGACCTAAAATAATTTCCGCATTAGTTTCTAGGCTCTCATCTATGTTCGAATCAATTAATGGTACAATTCTATTTTATAATTCTTGAAGCCACTGAGGTGTAATTTTGAATGACACTTTAAATGGATTGGGACAATAAATATATGTATACACTCCACACATAATTGTTTCCTTCAAACAAGCCTTGAAATATTACACCCCAACTTCTGATAGAAAAGCCAAGAATCAAACCACGTTTAACAGTTCATTTTTCAAACAGCATCTTCTTTTCCTTGCATGCATATGCATTTTTCATCTAGATGACTGTTGGGTTTTCTATGTTTTATTACTTTCCTTCTTTCTTTTGCTTGCAAACACTGTCTCTAAATACAAAAGCTTCTGCAAAGCATTGATTGTCTTTCCAGCACTCTCAAGGGAAGACTGAAGTTGTAACATTTAACTGAAACAAAAATACTTTTTTTAAGAGAGAGAGAGAGAGAGAAGAGCAGCTTCAGGGTTGCTTAATGCTCTCTTTTGACTGAAGGGAGAGCAAAGAAAAGTTCACCCACCTGCATACAAAGCTGAAATGGTTGTTAAGCAACATTAGACACGTCTTCTGGGGCTATTTTGTTTATTCATTAGATTTTGAGACTGCCCAACTCCCAAAACACACTGGATAGCTCATGATACTTTAAAGAATATTAAAAAAAAAAAAAAAGAACAAGATTCCTCAGACAAAAGTGCAGATAGTCCTCCACTTACGACAGTTCATTTAGTGACTGTTTGAAGTTACAACAGCATTGAAAAAAGTTACTTGTGACCGTTTTTCATACTTACGACCATTGTAGCATCCCCATCGTCACATGATCAAAAGTCAGAAGCTTGGCAACTGATGCAGGATGGTTGCAGTGTCCTGGAGGTCATGTGATCGTCTTTTT
Source organism: Pantherophis guttatus (assembly GCF_059756535.1). Lineage (NCBI taxonomy): Eukaryota > Metazoa > Chordata > Lepidosauria > Squamata > Colubridae > Pantherophis > Pantherophis guttatus. Next base: position 139,395,337 of record NC_142063.1, read on the forward strand.
CAAACTTTTCGACAAGCAAATTCAACGGGGGAGCCCAATTCACTGAACAGCCTTGTTACCAACTTATCAACTTCAGTGTTTCACTTAACAGCGGTGGCAAGAAAGGTCGTAGAATGGGGCAAAATTCACGAAAACAAATGTCTCACTTAGCAACAGAAATTTGGGGCTCAATTGTGGTCGTACGTCGAGGACTACCTGCACATAAATAATATTCAAGAAAAAATCACCAGTGGCTCTACAAATACTCTACATCTATCCTGGGAAAAAAGATAAGTCTTAAGGCTACCTCTAGCCTTTCTTCTCAGGCTAGAGGTAGGGTATAGCCCCTGGTGATTATAATTTTTTGGCAACTTTTCAGTTTTTAAGAGACTTCTTAAAACATTTGTAAGGTAGGAGCATTGCATATTTCTGGGGATGAAAAAACAGGTGCTGCAATAAAGAAAGCACACTTCTTCAGTCCTGCAGGATGACAATTGACTGAAGGGACCTTCACCTCTTCTGTCCATCAGGACCAGACAGACAGAAGCAATTGGAAACAGACATCTTTTTTTTTTTTAATTTTTAAATTTTTTATTAATTTAAGAAACCACATAATACATTTATAAATGCAAGTAAAACAATTTACAACAAGCATCATCTTAATAACATCTACCTATAATATCTGAATTGTTACAATATAAATATCCTATATTCTTCAATATACAATATTTCTCTCACCTTATATAATGATATTATTTTATTGATATCTCGTGTCTCTTTCTTAAATTTCATTTGATGTAAAAAATTATTTTACTCTATTAATATCTTTTCTTTTATTTAATTTTTCTTTCTTTCTTCTTCTCTTTTTTTTTTTTTCACTTCCCTCTAACCATTTATACCATTTTTGCCAGACCAGATAATATTCAGATTCTTCCTTTCCTTGGAGCTCCTTGGTAAGTTTATCCATCTCAGCGCATTCCATAATTTTGGATATTAATTTCTCTTGAGTCGGGACCTCTTCTTGAAAACAGACATCTTTCAAATAACCAATTCACCTATAATGCCACCAAAGTCTTTATAGAACCTTGACAGTGGTGGGAATCAATTTTTTTTACTACTGGTTCTGTGGTGTGGCTTGATGGGCGTGGCATGACTTGGTGGGCATGGCTTGATAGCAAAGTTTTAGCAAAGATAGTCAGTACCCCCTTTGCCTAATAATTGCCTTAAATATCTGAAGAGTGCTATGATATTTCAACATTAGGCTTTGGAATGCTTGCCTATCTATCCATCACCCTTCATAGAAGTATTCCAGTGAATTTCTCTGTGGATGCAATATAACATCTGTCTGATAACTCCTGGCTGCACAAAGAAGGGGGTGTGAGTCAACCTATTCATAAAAGCACCTGAAGGTAGGACAGAAACCAATAGATGGAAGCTAATCAAGGAGAGAAGCAACCTGGAATTAAGGGAAAACTTCCTAACAGTGAGAACAATTAATCAGTGGGACAATTTGCCTCCAGAAGTTGGGGTGCTTCATCACTGGGGTTTTTAGGTGAGATTGAACAACCATTTGATAGGGTTTCTTGCCTGAGCAGGGGGTTGGACTAGAAAACCTTCAAGGTCCATTCCAACCAGGGGTGAAATGCTCCCAGTTCGGACCGGATACCTGATCCGGTAGCGGTGGCGGCGGGTGGTTCGGAGAACCGGTAGCAAAAATCCCTGCCCCCCACCCCCATGCCCAGCTGAGCCGCACGATCATCGGAGCCTGTTTTTTTTTTACTTTTAAAAGCATTTTTTTCCTGCAACCTCTTCGGCTGAAAAAATGCTTTTAAAAGTAAAAAAAAGAAAAGAAAAAAGCCTCTGATGATCACGCGACTCAGCTGGGATCGTCAGAGGCTTTTAAAAGCATTTTTTTCTGCAACCTCTTAAGGTTGTAGAAAAAATGCTTTTAAAAGTAAAAAAAAAAAAGTTGGCCACACCCACCCAGTCACATTACCCCTACCAAGCCATGCCCACAGAACCGGTAGTAACAAATTTTACATTTCACCACTGCTTCCAACTCTCTTATTCTGGCTGATGTTTTAACCAAATGTCATTGTGTAGCGTTATAAAAAGGCACTGTTGCTACACATGCATATACAGTACATACTGTAGGTTAAATACACATTCACGTCATACAATTGAATATATGCCTTGCCAAAATTATCCACTGACAACCATAGGAACATAATCCACTTGGACTACTTTCTTTTCTCCTGAAGAGCCTTGGTAGTACAGGGGTTTAAGGCACCCTGTTATTAAGCTGGTTATTAAGACCAGCTGCCTGCAATTACTGCAGGGTTCGAATCTTGCCAAGGCTCAAGGTTGACTCAGTCTTCCATCCTTTCTAAGGTAGGTAAATTGAGGACTCAGTTGTGGGGGCAATAAGCTGACTTTGTATAAATATACAAAAGGATGAAGGCTATTGCTGAGCACATTGTAAGCCGCCCTGAGTCTTCGGAGAAGGCCGGCATATAAATCAAATAAAAAAAATAAAAAAAAAAATTAAAAAAAATATTAACTTATCAATATTAAAATAAAAAAAACTTGGTCATTCAACCTACTGCTATTCCCTTTGGAAAGTGAAAAGACCCAAGGTGAGAGGAGTGCAGGATAATAATTAACTCCAGAAATATGGTAAACAAGCAAAAGCCTTCACAAAAAGTTCACTGCCAGCTTTTTCTCTCTGTTTTATGATAAAGTCAATCGCATCAAACAAAATCAAATAGGTTCTCTTAGCCTTGAAATTAAGATGTAATGTACAAATCACAGTGATATGTACATAATGTTGCGTGCATCATGTATCATTGCCCCCATATATTCATGTTATTTGGGGTCAGTGGCAAGCATGCAACTTGAATCGTTTGCATAATGATGTCGTCATGCATGTGTCATGTGGAAATAACATGGTGGGAAGCTTCAGCCTACTTGACAAAAAAACACACAGAAAGAATACGATTATTTTGAGTGCTTTTTGCCTTGTGGGAGGCTCCTCCAAGGAAGCACAGAGGAAAAAGCTTCCATTCTTCAGAAAGTCCAAAGGGATGACTTTTGACTCTTATGTAATTGCCCAATTTCTTCCAAAGTTCATGCAAAACTAATAATTGAATGAGCACAGTCGTCAGAGCCTGATCTGACATTTGTCATTGTATCAAAGCAAGAAAAGGCTCTGCGTGAGGAAATATTTCCCAACATAGTTCTCCAGATATGTTCCTAACTTCTTTACGATATAACTGTACTTTTAGTTGGGTCTCCTTGAAACCATTCGGTCTATATTTATTATAGTTTCCTTGTAATCTCAAAGTCTACTAAGAATGACGTTGTACATTTAGAGATAGTTTTGGATTCCATGGATGCTAGGGTTTGGTGCTATTTTTAAACACTTTTTCTCCCAGTGGTTCTGGACTCACTGGTTCTTTGAGAGAACTTTGAGCCACTGAATTGAAAATAGTTTGCCCATTATACCTTGAAGACATCAGGAATATTCCTAAGCAGTGTAACTGGAATTTTCATCTTCCAATCAAAGTCTGGGTTCCTACTCTCCCATGTTGGGTTCTTTCAGAAAGGAGTGTTCCAATTTCCTAGTCTCCATTATTGTATCTGGACATTTTGCCAGGTCTTCAGTCTGTCTGAACTGGATGCATTGCCTTGTACCAGTGTATACAGATAATCCTCAATTTACAACCATTCATTTTGTGACCGTTCAAAGTTACAACGGCATTGAAAATTTTTAATTTAATTTAATTAAATTAAATTAAACATGATTTATGACCATTTTTTCACACTTACAACCATTGCAGCATCCACATAGTCAAAAATTTGAATACTGACGACTGGCATGAATTTATGAAGTTGCAGTATCCTGGTGTGTCAAAGGAACACCTTTGACAAGCAAAGTCAATGGGGAAGCCAGATTCACTTAACAACTGTGTAACTAAGTTAACAACGGCAGTGATTCATTTAATAACCATGGCTAGAAAGGTCGTAAAATGGGGCAAAACTCCCTTAACAACTGACTTGATTAGGAACAGACATTTTGAGCTCAATTGTGGATATAAGTTGAGGACTACCTGTATGTTCTTATAGTGATGGTTAGTAGTGTTCATGAATTATATGCTCTTTTTAATGCTCTCTTTCGATCCACAAGCTCAGCATCTTAGCCGCTGAGCCACCACGTCCCTTGTTGAACTTGTTGTTGAACTCGGCAGTTCAGCAGTTCGAATCCCTAGTGCCGCATAACGGGGTGAGCTCCCGTTACTTGTCCCAGCTTCTGCCAACCTAGCAGTTCGAAAGCACATAAAAAAAGGAAGTAGAAAAATAGGGACCACCTTGGTGGGAAGGTAACAGCATTCTGTGTGCCTTTGGCATTTAGTCATGCTGGCCATATGATCATAGAGACATCTTCGGATAGCGCTGGCTTTTTGGCTTAGAAATGGAGATGAGCACCGCTCCCTAGAGTTCGGGAACGACTAGCACATATGTGCGAGGGAAACCTTTACCTTTATCTTTAATGCTCTCTATAGGGAATCCCAGATTATTTTTTATTTATTTTCATCCATCCTACCTTAAGAAATTTCCTGTCCAGTTTCATGCCTCTACGTTGATCATTCATCTCTCTTTGCAACTGCAGAATTGCATTAATTTCTTTGCCTTTTAGCTTCATTGTTTTAAAAATGTTTTTTACCTGTATCTCACTGCTGGTGCTATGGTCATAACAATGATTTGATTTGTTCTGAAAGGCAGTAGTGTCTCCCAAGTAGATTAAATTCCTCTAACACAGTCTAGAAAGACTTGAAGTCATGTAATGCTGGCTTTAGGGTATGTGCTATCATCTTTGACTTATGTTGTGCTGCCAACTCCATATTATTGTCAAAACAGTGACAATATGGATATAAAGTCACAGTAGATGACAGCATTTGTTCACTCTTTATTGGGCTCAGATGTATTTGAGAGCTGGTTTGTTCTTAAATGCAAAACAATGACTAAAAAAAAATCTGACAATTCTGTCCACATATTCACCATATTCTAAAACTTATTCAAGAGTGTCTTATTTTTGTATTGTTTTGTTCTGGCAACTGTCATTCTGTAACAGAAGGTGAACTTCATAACTCTTGCATTTTCTTTGAGTGTATCCATCTCCCTTTACTGAGAAAGAAGCCATCCTAGAAAATTATTGTGTGTATCTTTCTGTCTGTGTGCATATGTATGTGCAGGTGTACACACAAACATGCGCTCTTGCACACATGCATAAATTTACATACACAGAGACCTATAATCACTTGTATTTAGAATAAACAGAACTTTATTCTACTGTAAAGTTAGAATAAGGTAAATCCTCTTTTGGGAGAAAAATAAGAACTCATTAATTATAAACATATATCTCTGAGAGAAAGACACATACATTTTTGCTTTTTTCACTGTTTAAAAGCAACCCTCAACTTAACAGGCCAGCGATGGTCAAGAGAGCATCTATTCATTAATTAATATACATTTATTTATTAATGTAAATGATATCATTTATGGATTATATTAATATAGTTATCAATATAACAACAATTTATTAATATCAATGAGAATTCAGACGAATTCAGTCTGTATGAAATGAAGGTAAAATAATTGCATAAACCTCTTCCTAAGCTGATAGGAGAAACTCCCCATGGTTGTGTGCAGTGGTGACTTGCTCCTGGTTTGGTCCAGTTCTTGCGAACCAGTAGTAATGGTGGCAGGAGGCTCCGTCCACCCGCCCCAACATCATCACTGATGATCTGCACATGCACAGAAGCTTCTGTGCATGCACGCATGCGCTCCCACTGCAAACTGGTAGTAAAGGTAAGTAGAACCCACCCCTGGTTGTGTTGGTAGGCTCAGAAGTAATCATAATGAAGTAATAACAAAGATGATGCATTTAATTCTTTTAGAGTTGTGTGACGTGTTTTTTTTTTTCCCCAGAGGGTTAGCTGAGTTAGTTTGTGGGTTTAAAGTAGCTGACCGATCAATAGAGACAGTCTCCAGCCTTAGGCTGACAAACTCGAAAGAGACAACACAGAAAAGAAACAAGGATAAGGGTGGAAAAAGGAAATAATATGATTTGGGTACCTATTCTTGACACGTAATGACCAGATGGAATTTTACCATGTTGCGTTCCATGAACTGGGTCTAATAGAGGAGGCAAGAGATCCTAAGTCTAGACTTCAAATAGGAAAGAACACATCTGTTGAGGGAGTGATGATGATGAAGTATCCATTCAGTCATGGCCAACTCTTGGCAATTCTATGGGCCAAGTCTCTTCACATCTTCCAATCGTGCACTACTTTTTAAAGTTGTTCTATGTTCTGCTGGTGTCAGCTTTGATTGTGTCCAGCCACCTTGTTCTTGGTGGTGGTGGTGGGAGAGGATCAGGGGTGGGTTCTACTTACCTTTACTACAGGTTCGCAACGGGACTGCATGCTGGCTCGCTACTACACATGCACAGAAGCTTCTGCACATGCGCAGATTGTTCCTTAATGACTTCTGTCTTCCGGGTAGGTGGGCGGAGCCTCCCACTGCTTTTACTACCGGTTCACAAGAACCGGAACGAACCAGGAACAACCCACCACTGGAGGGGATAAATCAATGTAGCTCTTCAAAAGCCCTCATCATGTATATATTTGTGTGTATGGGGTCCTATCCCTAACTGTGTGTAAAAAAATAGATATAAAAAAGATGTATCCTTAGATTGCATGGGCCAGGCCTCTGGACCTCAAGACAGTATTTATATATATTAGGATGGGAATATGATAGAAACATTGAGTCCATGCAACAATGTATTTAAGACAGAAGCTTAATTATGGTGTTCTTTTGGGAGTGTATTTATCCAAAATATTTTTGATCCACAATCCAATTGAGTGGATTGTGATTTAAAACAAAAAAATAATAATCTTGATAACAATGATGAACATAATAGTAATAAAAGATCATTTTCAAAAATCTGGATATTTGAAACGGGCTAAATTCACATTTCCAAATTTATTTTATATTTTGTCACTATTAGTATGAAGCCACACATACCAACCTATGAATTGCTGCATATAGTAACACAGTGCAAGTAGAGTTTAAGGACATTTCTCATTGTTCTCACTAGATCACTGAGTTAGTCCGCTTCTTTAATTGGCTAGGATGAAAGAAATGAACTAGGAATATGAGATCCGTTTCTTCATGTAAAATAGCAACATGCATTTCCCATAAAATAGATTTAAAATTCTATGGACTGTTCCAAAACATGTACCATTAAAGAGCATTATCCAATGGCCAGATTAACTTAAAGTGCACATTGTTTGAAAAAAAAAGCTAATTAACAACTTATTAATTGGATCGAAAGTCTGAAATTGTACTTCTAGAAAATACATAATTTTCTTCAAGTATTATTAAAGCGTTTTTGTTGTACCTATTAAAGATTCTTGTCTCTAAGTTAATTTCATTATGCTAATAAGCTATCATCGTTACAGAACTTACGCTTTGATCCATGTTAATTGTCGTGATCTTCAAAGACAAAGTCACTACTTACTTTAAATGAATTTTACATCTTTTTAAAGAATCACACGGAAATTAGGGGAAGTAATTAATTTTTTATTATGTGTCTCAATATTTTTTAGAGGAGGGAGTCAATGGTATTGGCTAGAATTCATTTTAACATTTAACTAGTGAAAACAGTATGAGGCAAAAAAAAAAAGGTTCAGATGCAAAAGATTAAAGAAAATTTGAAACTGGGACCTAATTTGTCTTGATAAACTTTGGTGTTTAATATGCTCCTTTTGTTCTCAGTGTGAAACAGCAGGGTTTTGATTTGTATAAACTTTTTGAAGAATTAATTCTTTCTAATTTTATCTTTTCTTTGGTTTCTCTTTACAGAAAGACAAAGAAGTTGACCTTCAAACCATAACATTTTTAAAGATTACAGACTGCACAAGGTTAAATATATCGATGGCCTAAGATTAACCATTATATACACTTATCAAAACATGTATGTAGTAAATTCAAACTTTAGGCATCTGATAACACAGTTAGTGGAAGGGCTACTAAACCCCACGTACTGTACACACACAGAATATGAATCTTTGTTCTAAAATCATAAAACTGAGTCTGAAGTAAGGATATATAGATAGCCCTCAACTTAAGACAATAATTGAGCCAAAAATTTCTGTTGCTAAGCGAGATAGTTGTTAAGTGAGTTTGCCCCATTTTATGACTTTTCTTGCCATGTGTCAGCGTTCCGAGGAATGCATCCAAAGAAATCAGAACCCCAAAGCAGGAATGTTCCTCAGAGAACATGTTTATTGTACACATCACATCGGCACAGCCAATGAAAACCAACTCTAGAAGTTTCTCACAGTTCCCATGTAATTAAAAGAGCAAAAGTTTCCCTCCCCAGGTGTCACAAGTCACATTGTCCAATGAAAGCAGTTGGCAGGCTCCCTCGATCACTTCGGCCTCCTCCTACTGCCACCTGTTGGGATGACCTTGATTCCCATGGGAGAGAGCTCTTTATTTTGTCTACGAGACAGTCTAACCATTTCCCCCTCATCCTCCTCTCATAGTGGGTGGCAACTATGAAGCAGCACAAAATAGCTTCAGCCAGGTTTGATTCAGAGTTGACACCACAGTTGTTAAGTGTATCGCTGCAATGGTTAGTAAGACAGTTGCTAAGTGAATCTGGCTTTCCCATTGACTTTGCTTGTCAGAAGGTAGCAAAATGTGATCAGATGACCCTGGGACACTGCAACCATCATAAATACAAGTCAGATGCCAAGTATCCACATTTTGATCATATGACCACAGGGATGCTGCAATGGTCGTAAATAAGAAAAACGGTTGTAAGTCACTTTTTTCTAGAGTTGTTGTAACTTCAAAATGGTCACTAAATGAATGGCTGTAAGTCGAGGACTACCTGCATTAGGAACTTTTGTAAAAGGAAATATTGAGATATGGATAGGTATGGAAACACCAGCTGTCAACTCTGAAGCGAACCTGGCTGAAGCCATCTTGTGCTGCCTCATAGTTGCCATGAAGCCTGAGAGAGGGAAGAGGGAGGGGGGAAGGAAATAGCCCAGCTAGTCAAAATAAAAAAGTTTTCCTGTGGGAACCAAGGTCATCGTAACAGGTGGCTGGAGAAGCAGGAGAGGAGCCGGCCAACTATATTCATTGGACAATGTGACTGATGACACCTGGGAGGGAGGAAGTTTTACTCTTTTAATTGGGTGAAAACTGTGGGAACCTTTAGAGTTGGTTTTCACCGGCTGTGCCGATATGATGTATCCAATAAACATGTTCTTTGAGGAATCTACCTGCCTCACAGTTCTGCTTTCAATGGGTGTGTTACTCGGAACGCTGTCACCAGGCTTCACTGATGGACCTATTTCTCTATGTTCTCTCTTGCCTATCTGTAGGCATGCACTTTGATGTTCAGCCAGAGGCCTGGCAGCTCAAATGTTACTGCATTATACATATGCAAATCATTAAATTTGGAATCTGCTGGATATGAGCAAAGAATATCTGTTTTCTGGGTATATCTGATTAGCTGCATTTGGGAGTATTTTGTCCATTCAGAATGCATGAATCTACACATAGAAAACTCAATTCTTTTCTTGTCCCCCCCCATCCCCCCATCCCATTTCTGTCCCACCCAGTAGGAGATTACAAAACGCTGGGGTTCACTGTGAGATGTTTGACTCTTCTAAAAACCTTTGCTTTTTAACTAAATGCTTTCTTATCTTTCTCATTTAACATAGTCCCACATTTCTTCTTTGAAGTAATTTTGGGCTATCTGATAACATATAATGGGAAACATGTTTATGTCTTGCACCAGTTCTTGTGGCATATTTCAAATGCTTAGAACAACAATTTTCAGAAGCTTTCATTAAGGTTAATTTTTTTTTTTAGGAAAAAAAAAAAGCTACATTAAATATGAACAGATTTTCTCACAAACAAAATGCAATGTGTATTTAACAGACTTCTGTATGTTATATTTGATAAACTAGCTCATATAAATGCAAATTTTTGACTTTATGCCAGAACCAGGTGGCTTAGAAAATATTTCTATTAAACAAATAATGCTGGGTGAGTAAACTCCAAAGTTACGGTATGGTATACCGGAAAAAAAGAAGGAAGGAAGGAAGGAAGGAAGGAAGGAAGGAAGGAAGGAAGGAAGGAAGGAAGGAAGGAAGGAGCTTTTAGTTAGGTTACAAAGATTTTGTCCCCTGGTCTCCTTATACTTAATAAACAGAACTACAAAATAAAATGTAGACTTTTAACTTGCCATGGTTAGATGCTTATTTTCTCCTCTCCATCTAGTAAGCAAATACAGTTTTCTAAAAAGATAATGAATATCCCCATCATCATATCAGTGGTGGGTTGCCCCCGGTTCGGGCTGGTTCACAAGAATCGGTAGTAAAACCGGTGGGAGGCCCCGCCCACCGCCCCAGATGTTGTCATCAGCTATTTGCACATGCACAGAAGCAAGGGGTGTGCGTGAGAGAAACGAACGCGCATGCACGATCCCGTTGCGAACCGGTGGTAAAGGTAAGTAGAACCCACCCCTGCACCATATGCTACTATATTATTATATATTAATCTGTCTGGACTTCACAAATGATTATACTATGATCAGATTCCTCCTCGCAAGTATTTTCTGGCAGTTAAAGAACGAAAAAAGCTGATCACCTACAAATGTTCACTAAGATGTATTCCACTGCCTCTTAGGATCCCTGAAATGATTCCAAATCTGTGTTGAAAGGTTGAGGTCATGCTGAAAAAGGACTTGAGGGGGGGAAGAGAAGAGAAGAGAAGAGAAGAGAAGAGAAGAGAAGAGAAGAGAAGAGAAGAGAAGAGAAGAGAAGAGAAGAGAAGAGAAGAAGTTTTAATGGGCTTCTTCGAATTCAAGAATGAGCTTGACTCCGAAGAATTATTCCTATATAAACCTCTACATCTAACAATGTTGTTATGATGGCCTCTGAGCTTGGTTGTTTTCCTGCAGACGTTTCACTACCCAACTTGGTAACATCATCAGCGCTAAAAGGGAGTAGAGCTTGCTCTCTATTTACTGTATATACTATGACTTGCCCTGTTGGCATTAGTAGGGAAATTCTTTTCTCCTTATTAATACCCTGATTAGACTACTTTGGCAAAAAAATAAAACAACTAGGCTCAGCGAGAACCAAGGATTTCACAGTTCTACTCTAAGCTACATATATTCTCTTTGAATCTTGTTACGACTACGGAATAAAGTCCCCCCCCCCTTCGCCTTTTCTGCTTGATACTTACGTGGCTAATAATATTAACGACTTGCTTCAATAGCAAACATTAAAGGCTTCATCTCTCTCTCTCTCTCTCTCTTTTTTTTAATTTGGAGAGACAAACATCAACATTAAACAAACAAGCCACACATGTCTACAAACATTCTCTTACTGGTTAGCTGCGTTTGTTTAGTTGTAAGAAGTAGCTGGTGTGTGATGCACAGCAAATTATAAGCTTTTCTATAAGGCGAAATGCTAGACTTGTAAGTGGAACTCATCTGCAAACTTTCTGGGTGATCTGAAGCAAGCTATTATCTTTCCAGGACCGACCCTTTCATTAAGTAAGAGTGAGTCGGCTGCTTCAGGCAAATGGTTAGTCATTTCATTTACTCTTGCTGTACAATGCAACCACAATGCCTACTTGCTGCTAGAGGGAGGCACATCGCATAAGAGCTTCTGCCTATGCTTTATGCACCTTGACTTCAAGAGGGTGCCTGGGGAAGGATGCTACCCAATTCCATTTTGAGCCAGTCCTCTGCTCTCTGCGGTGTTATTTCCCAGACAGTTTTGTCTTCTGTAGTCTGAGAAAGAACAGAACAGAATCCAGATGACCTGTAACTAACATCCAATTGTTTCCTGAATTACTTTTTGGGCTATTCTCTTTATATTTCTTTTGCATAATAGCAATAGCGTTTAGACTTAAATGCTTTAAAGGCGCTTCACAATGCTTTACAGCCCTCTCTAAGCAGTTTACAGAGTCAGCATATCGCCCCCAACAATATTCTGGATCCTCATTTTAACAACCTCAGAAGGATGGAAGGCTTAGTCAACCTTGAGCCGGTCAGGATCGAACTCCTGACTGTGCGCCGAGTTCACCTGCAATACTGCATTCTAATTACTGTGTCACCATGGTTTTTATAAGCCCATAAATGCCCATTTACGTACGATTTATTTTGGAGAAAAAAAATGTTTTGGCTTCAGTGTCTACAGAGATTCTCAGTCATCCAGGTCATGGTTGTCCCAAAGGTACTTTTTTCAAGAGGCAACTGGACTTTCTGGTTTTTCTTTGAAGACGTTTCGCTTCTCATCCAAGAAGCTTCTTCAGAGCTGAAGAAGCTTCTTGGATGAGAAGCAAAAGGTCTTCAAAGAAAAACCAGAAAGTCCTTTTGGCTTCAGTGTTGCTTTTGGGGAGCTGATACACACATACACCATGGTGCATCAATTGTTGTTTTAAGTTTTTTTTTTAATGTTGGAATATCTTAGATATCTATAGGTATATATTTTTGTGTATATTCTGGGAACTTTGTCTACTCAAGGCTATGATTCAAATATTTAAATGTATAATTACAGGCAGTCCTCAAGTTACAATCATTCATTAAGGAAACATTCAAAATTGCAATGGCACTGGAAAAAGTGACTTATGACCATTTTTCACACTTATGACTGTGGCAGCATCCCCATGTTCACATGATCAAAATTTGGGCACATGGGAACTGGCATATATTTATGATGGTTGCAGTGTCCTGGAGTCATGAGATTTCCCCTTTTACAACCTTCTGACAGGCAAAAGGAGGAAGGGAGATGTACGGTGAAGAAACATGAAATATAAGTAAATAAATAAAGTTACTGTTTTTTCACACTTACCGGTAGGACTTCTTTCAGCATCCCTACAGTCGTGTGATCAAAATTCGGATGCTTGGCATCTGGCTTGTATTTATGACTGCTGCAGTATCCTGGGGTTATATAATCCCCTTTTGAGACCTTCTGACAAGCAAAGTCAATGGGGAAGCCAGATTCACTTAACAGCCGTGTTACTAATTTAACAACTGCAGTGATTCACTTAACACCTGTGTCGAGAAAGGTCGTAAAATGGGGCAAAGCTCACTTAACAACTGTCTTTCTCAGCGACCGGAATTTTGGACTCAGCTGTGGTCATATGTCGAGGACTAAGAGTAAGTGTGTTTCTATCCTGCCACAATAAAAATAATTATCGGTGACTCGAACACAATATAAAAGGACAATTTGGAACATACACGGTGACATAAAAAAAAAACCTGCACCAAAGCGCCGATAGCCACAATAGAAGCCAAAAACGGCAATAAAGAGAATAAAAATAAAGTTTAAAGGACGTCATAAAATCAGAGGAAGCCTCATTAAAACAACTACATCTTTGACAGTTTTTGAAAATCAGCAGAGAGAGCTAACTTCTTCACCGAGGGGCTGAGCCACATGGTTTCTGCTGCAACGGATTAGCTTCCTCATCACTCTTCAGCCCCTAAACATGCCATGTGGAATTTGTAGGAGGAGTGCATTATGAAGACAAACTTGTCCAGAGGCTGCATTTGCTAAATGGCAGGAGCATTATCGTGTTTCCCCGAAAATAAGACCCTGTCTTATATTTTTTTGAACCCTGAAATAAATGCTTGGCCTTATTGCCATGCGCTCAAAAGCCTGATTGGGCTTATTATAGGGGATGTTTTATTTTGAGGAAACTGTATTTCTTTGCACTACTACTCACATGTACTTACACAAGTTGATTCACTTGTCTATATCATCAAAGTGGATATCACGCATTGAATATCGGTGCATAAAACTCATATCCTTACTAAGAAGCAACAAACACTGCTTGTCATCTCTAATTCTGCATAGAATAACTATAAAGTCATTGGGCTATTTGAAAATCATGAAAGGTTGTGAAATCTCAGCCCCAAATTCAGGTAATCCTTGACTTACAACAGTTCATTTTGTGACCATTCAAATTGCAACGGCATTTAAAAAAGTGACTTATGACCGTTTTTCATGATCTTTGCAGCATGCCCATGTTCACATGATCAAAATTCAGACGCTTGGCAACTGACTCATTTTTATGATGGTTGCGGTGTCCTGGGGTCATGTGATCACCTTTTGCCACCTACTCACAAGCAAAGTCAATGGGGAAGCCAGATTCACTTATGAACCATGTCACTAACTTAACAACTGCAGTGATTCACTTAACAACTGTGGCAAGAAATGGGGGAAAATGGGGGAAAACTCACTTAATGACCGTCTTAACAAGCTCAATTGCTAAGCTCAATTGTGGTCATAGGTTGAGGACTACCTGTACTCAGGTTTCACCACATTTTGTTAGTTTCAAAATTCTATGCGATCAATAGTGTGTGTGTGTGTGTGTGTGTGTGTATGTATGTGTAGTGTAGTAGGAGGGGGAAAGGAAAAAAAAGCCAGAAAAGTTTTGGCTTCCTAGAGATCCAAAGAAAACAAAACAGGAGCTGCCCAACAAACCAGGATTAACTTCCTAATTTCCTTAAGAAATTGTGGCTTTTAATAACCATGGTTTAACCAAAAGCGGTTTGTTTCTGGGCCTACATCATTCAGAGCTATTTGCCAGCTGTCATCTTCAGTAGATAACTTCTTTTCCAACTTTGGTAGATCTGCCTTGTATGACTTGTAAAAGGGATTCAATAAAGTACCATTTTAAACCATTCCCGGTTCTAATTCTACCATTTCATTTTAATGACAGGCTTGCTCTCATTATCAGAAACATCTTTGGTTTCTGCCTCAGAAATGGGAAAGTTCACTGCATACACATTCCTTGGGGACAACCTGGACTTGTAGAAGAGAGTGAGATGCATTTTCCAAGCAATCTGTCTCCATTCCAGCAAGACTCCAGGCCTAGGAGTGAGTCACAGGCCACTCTTGGGTTCTAGCAGTATTAACTAGGATTGAGCAAGAAGTGTGGGCTATGATAAGCCTATGAAATGTAACAAAAGTGAAAGTCGTTCATATTTCACGTTTAAAACCAAAACTAATGCTCAAACAAGAGAACCGTATGGATCAATAAAGAAACGCAAGATACATTTGGTCCTTTGGAAAATTATGGAGGCCTAAGTGGATAACATGGGTGAAATTGTTTCCAGACCTGGAAGAATATTTTGAAAGGATTTGGTGGCAGATATAGATATTCGCCCAACAAATTGTGTATTCAGCTTTGGATGTTCTTCAGGAGAACTATTCTCAGGAGTCTCTAAATAATGTTCAGTTAGAAACAGTAGCCATGTAGTCTATTCAGTCCAAATGGTAGGGTATGGGTTGTTGTTGAATTTAGTGCTTCACATTAGAGCATTTTAATTAAATTTGATTTGTATTGTCATCAAGTAAGCCCTCCCTAAGCTGCATGCAGCTTCTTCTGTACCATAGTGTAATCATGAAGGTTTACCATATGCAGAGTTTCTGCTCTCATCTGTGAGAGACGTTTTATGGCATAGGATGAAGCCCATTGATGCTAAATGCAAGAGATTCTGTCTGGAAAATATTAAGAAAGGGAGACCCCTCAGATAAATAATTTCAGAGTGAGGGGAGAGATATTGATACTTCTAGAAAAAAAGAAAGAAACTAAAGGCAATAAGAACAATTCCTTTCTTTTTATCGATTTTAATGTGATTCCCAGGGAAAAAATGGTTGGAAGTAGGTAACTAAATGGTTGAGTTTGTGGATACATTAAACTGCGGTTTACTGCTACATGAAGGTATTTTTGGAAAGTATTCTGGAGAATCACACACTTTTCTAGCATGGCTGCAAGGATTATTAAATCTTCTATTTTCTCTCTTAATTACCTACAGTTTAGGAGAGAAGGGCAGCTTCAAAAGTTGTGTTTAATGGAACTACTCCAATTTCAAGCAACAATTATATTACCTCAGTCCTCTGGGCTTGGTTAACACAACAAGCTGAGCTATATTTGAAACAAAAATGAATACTTCAAATTTCTTGTAGGAACCTCAAAGAGCACAGAAAGGTGAAAGAGAACCCTTAAAAAGCTCGTCTCATTTCTGGAACATGAAACACTTTCTGTATTCCCATGTCACAATAAGCTATGGTTTGCTTAAACATGGTTTTTTAAAAATAAACTATAATTGGGTGGAGCTCACATAAGAGATTAAGCAAACAACTGTCAAGAGCCAGGGAAATCAGGAGAGTCAGGCAGTTCAAATGAGTACAAAGATTTATTGCAAGCTTAAGCTCTCTACAAGAATCTGACCAACTAGCAGTCAAGGGAAATGAGCAGGAGATAAGAGAGGCATTCAAGGTAGGCTGGATTTAGATCACGCAGGGACTCATGATTTATGATGCATTTGACTCCTCCGTCAGGCTCAGCTTGGTCATCTCCTACAACAACAAGCAAAGCAAATTATATGTTAACATACTGTTTGAATCAGGCCTATGTCAGAAATCATGGAAGAATCAGTGGTGAAATCTAAAAATTTTTCCTACCGGTTCTGTGGGCATGGCTTGCTGGGCATGGCTTGGGGGGGCGGGGTCATGTGACTGGGTGGGCGTGGCTATGTAGTCATGTGACTGGGGGGGTCAAAATACAGAAACTCACTTTAACAATGTCCTGCCGGAGCAGGGGGTTGGACTAGATGACCTCCAGGTCCCCTCCAGCCCTGGATTGATTGCTGTGCTTTTTCAAGGTATCCTCTGAAGCTCCGTCTAGTGCCAGGTTTGTGGTCCTTCCTTCCTCTCCTTTTTCCCTCCCTCCCTTTCTTTCTTTTGTTCTCTTTCTTTCTTCTCTCCCTCCCTCCCTCCCTCTTTTCTTTCTTTCTTTCTTTCTTTCTTTCTTTCTTTCTTTCTTTCTTTCTTTCTTTCTTTCTTTCCACCCCATCTGCCATTTTTGGCCTAGCAGGCTTCAGGGAAGCGTCCTGGGAGCAAAAATGGACCCCCACTCACCCCAATTTTGGCCTAGCTCAGGGAAGCCTCCTGGGAGCAAAAATGGACTTCCCCCAATAGGTAGTAAAAAATTGCTTTAAAAAGTAAAAAAAAAAAGTTCCAAGTATCACGTGGCACAGCTGATTGTCACAGCTGATTGTCTGAACCCTTTTTTACTTTTTTAAAGCATTTTTTTTTTTACTATCTATTGCCTGAATGGGTAGTTAAAAAAATGCTTAAAAAAAGTAAAAAAAAAAAAAGTTCAGACAATCAGCTGTGCCACGCCATTGTCGGAACTTTTTTTTTTTTTTTACTTTTTAAAGCATTTTTACTACCGGTTCGGCGAACCAGTCACATTTGTTACTACCGGTTTCGGCGAATCAGCCCGAACCGGTAGCATTTCACCCTTGGGAAGAACTAAACTCAAAACAGGATAAATAGGAGGCAGGAGCAAGGAAGAACTCTATAATGATGAACAATCAAATATATTGGAACATATATAGAGTCCAAAAAGAAAATACAACTCTAAAAGTCTAAATTGGCATTGGAAGTATATAAAAGATATGCTTGAGTAGAAGTATTCAATGGCTTAAATGGATGAATGGGCTGAATCCAGAACCAGAAGATTCCTAAGCAAGAAGGCCTCTACCTGATGTTCATTTGTTTCAGCTTGGCCAGCCACATACAAATCTAGTAACTCCTGTCAAAATCTGAGCCAGCCCAGTCAAACATCAACTTCATGTAACAGATTTCTCCCGTAAAATTGATGTAGGGACTACATCAAACCTGACATAGCCAACATTGGATTAAGATGACTGATGATCAGTACTGTAGTGGAGCCAAAACTCACAGGGACGAAGCACTGGGACTTGTTTATTATCAGTAATGTTGGCATCTGTTGCCTCTGAATTTAGCTGCAATCTTAACATGGCAGGGAATGCACTACAATATATTGTAGCTGGGAGGAAAAGAGGTGGAATTTTCTCAGCTGCAATATACTGTGATTCACTAGCCATCTGATATGTGAGGGCCATCCTATAGTTAGGGTGTTGGATCAAGACTGGAGAAACTCATGTTGAAACCCACATTCAGCCATGAAAGCTGTTTGCATATCTTTGGACCAGTCACTGGTGGAATATTGTCTTGAGGTTTATTTTATAGATAAACTGGAACAAAATCTTTGGGGAAGACTTTGATCTAGGCGAGTTCAATTTGCCTTAGAAAACATCTGTTCTTGGTGGAAAGGAATTCCTG